>NC_079430.1:16746466-16781466 GCF_026213295.1 Gadus chalcogrammus
TGTAGACGCAGTACTGTACTGTAGTAAAACACGCTGGTGTAGACGCAGTACTGTACTGTAATAAAACCCACTGGTGTTGACGCAGTACTGCAGTAAAACCCACTGGTGTTTACGGTCTGCAGTACTGTAGTAAAACACACTGGTGTTTACGCTGTGCAGGACTGTAGTAAAACGGTGTGTTGTAACGCAGTACTGTACAGTGAGACGCAGGGTAACACTTGTTTTGTACTGCAGCACTGTCGTAAAATGGTGTGTAGTAATGCAGTACTGTACAGAGAGATGTTGTGTTGACCTTCTGCTGTACTGAAGTATTGTACAGTGAGGCGCAGTGTAACACTGCTGTCTGCAGGGTAACATCCTGGTGTGCAGTGTAACTCCGTTGTGGGCAGTGTAACTCCGTTGTCTGCAGTGTAACTCTGTTGTGTGCAGTGTAACTCCGTTGTGTGCAGTGTAACTCCGTTGTGTGCAGTGTAACTCCGTTGTCTGCAGTGTAACTCCGTTGTCTGCAGTGTAACTCCGTTGTCTGCAGTGTAACACCGTTGTGTGCAGTGTAACACCGTTGTGGGCAGTGTAAATCTGTTGTGTGCAGTGTAACTCCGTTGTCTGCAGTGTAACTCCGTTGTCTGCAGTGTAACTCCGTTGTGTTGAGTGTAACGCCGTTGTGTGCAGTGTAACACCGTTGTCTGCAGTGTAACTCCGTTGTGTTGAGTGTAACGCCGCTGTGTTGATCCCCAGGCTGAAGAGGACCACTGACGTGATGTTCGGAGGCAAACAGGTGATTGTGTGTGGATACGGAGAGGTAAGATCCATTCATAACACTGTAATAAACCTGTACTTGTATCTAACCATACCCTACGTCTATTGTTGTAGGATTATGAATATAGATATAATTGTATTCTAATGTATTTTAATGCAATTATATCTCTATTCATATTCCTACAATAATACACTATGTGTATTGCTGTAGGATTATGTATAGAGATATAATTGTATTAAAATGTATTTTATTGTTATTGATATTTAGGACTGTCAGTGTGTTCATTAAGAACAACCACTAGAGGGCCCTTCAGAACCATTAGCATACACTGCATACTGCATACAATAAAAAGCCTAGATCTGTGAAATATTAATAATTTAGGTGTACTTTATCTTCCTTATAAAACATTAGTTTTGTTTGCCGGTCCCCAATAGTTGTGTTTTTCGTGGAAACCGTCTATTCGTATAACATACGATACAAATAGAGTTCAATGTACCAGTGTTATGTATAAAGCATTCGTTGATCATTTGCATACTTGAAATATCGAGCCCATAAACTATTATAAACCCTGCCACTGCAGAGCCCAACTCTAATCCAACGCACTGCACATAAAACAAGCCTTGAACAAAGAGAACAGCACACGTTAAACCAGAGCACTGCACGCACGCTCGTGGGCGAGAGGATGTGGTGTATGACGGATGCGTAGATCAACTTTATTGATCCCCTGGCGGAGATTACTTTTGCGGCCACACAACAGCGGAACAAACGCACCGAAGGCCCGTTTAACCCCAGCGGCTCACAGGCCGTCATAAAGCAGGCTGACAGCGGCAGCCACTAAAGTGCTCTGCCCTGAGGAGGAGGTCCTCCCTAGGAGGGGGTGATCGGTGACAGCGTGTCCCGTGATGCGTCTCGGTCCGGCAGCAGTAAGCTCGGGAGGTAGAGCGGCTTGGCTGGTAACCGCAAGGTTGCTAGTTCGATCCCCCGGCTCGTCCTAGCTCAGCGTCGAGACGCCTCCCCCTCGCTCCGCCGTCGGCGTGTGAACGTGGGCATGAATGGGTGAATGTCAGGCCGTGTTGCAAAGCGCTTTGGATAAAAGCGCTGTATAAATGCAGTCCATTTACCGTGTACCGTGTGGTCCGCAGGTGGGGAAGGGATGCTGCGCCGCCCTGAAGGCCATGGGCTCCATCGTGTACGTGACGGAGATCGACCCCATCTGCGCCCTACAGGCCTGGTAGGAGAACGATCCCCGTCTGTCCCCAGTCTGCTGTTGGGTGCTCTGTGTCCCAGTGGGGTGTTCCGTGTACGCAGCCTGTTATTGACTCAAGCGGTGGAACAGCACAGCCTGTGAGAACACACTGGTTGTATACAGCATGGGTCTTGTTACAAAGTACCAGGCTTTGGTTGCATTTTACCCGTTCAAGGTCATTTGAAACGTTTGAACCGTGTGTTGTTATATTGTCAATATAACTATGTTTATTTGCTCATGATTCGGCCCCCGTGTTAAAATCGATTTGACTTCATAAGACTGTTGCATTAGATATAAAACATCACTCTAGCAGCAATACAAAAGTTAGGTCATGGTGTGTCATAGCAGAATCAAAGAACCATCTGGATCAAACATGGCTTCCTTGTTTCATCCCCTCCTCCTCCTCCTCCTCCTCCTCCTCCTCCTCCTCCTCCTCCTCCTCCTCCTCCTCCTCTTCCTCCTCCTCCCAGTATGGACGGGTTCAGGCTGGTGAAGCTGAACGAGGTCATCCGACAGGTGGACATCGTCATCACCTGCACAGGTGAGCAAACTCTCCGTCTCTCTCACCCATCCTGTTCTCTGTCCGTCTCTCACCCTCACCCTCTCATCCACCATTGTCTGTCTGTCTGTCTGTCTGTCTGTCTGTCTGTCTGTCTGTCTGTCTGTCTGTCTGTCTGTCTGTCTGTCTGTCTGTCTGTCTGTCACCACTCTGTCTGTCACCACTCTGTCTGTCACCACTCTGTCTGTCACCACTCTGTCTGTCTGTCTGTCACCTGTCTGTCTGTCTGTCATCTGTCTGTCTGTCTGTCATCTGTCTGTCACCTGTCTGTCTGTCTGTCACCTGTCTGTCTGTCTGTCACCTGTCTGTCTGTCTGTCTGTCTGTCTGTCTGTCTGTCTGTCTGTCTGTCTGTCTGTCTGTCTGTCTGTCTGTCTGTCTGTCTGTCTGTCTGTCTGTCTGTCTGTCTGTCTGTCTGTCTGTCTGTCTGTCTGTCACTCACCAATCTCTCTGTCTGTCACTCACCAATCTCTCTCTCTGTCTGTCTGTCACTCGACCCTCCCTCTTCAACCCCTCCCTCACCCTCTTTGTCCCTCACTATCTTCCTCAGCTCTAAGGAAAATATATCTTTAAAGGTCTTTATATTGACGAATGTCTTCTACCAAAAAGCTTAGTTTAGTCACTAATGCATCCAACAGCGCTTCAATGAAGCCTCTCTCGGTGTGTGTGTGTGTGTGTGTGTGTGTGTGTGTGTGTGTGTGTGTGTGTGTGTGTGTGTGTGTGTGTGTGTGTGTGTGTGTGTGTGTGTGTGTGTGTGTGTGTGTGTGTGTGTGTGTGTGTGGGGGGGGGGGGGGGTTTACTTTAAAACCCATCAAACCCTGATCCGAGCTCCCAGTTAATGGGGCAGCAGATGCTTCACAGCCGTCCTCCATCAGGCCCCGGCGCTGGTGTTAAACGCCCGTCCCCGGCCCGGGCAGTGTGTCCGCGCCGGGCCCCTGGCGCGGACACACTGCCCGGCCCGCCCCCGGCCCGGGCAGTGTGTCCGCGCCGGGCCCCTGGCGCTCCATTACTCCAGCTCTGTAGTAGAGTGCCGTGGGAACCGTCCCCGAGCCCCGGAGCCCCTAACTGGGACAGAGGCTCTCAGTCTCTCGTTACTCACCTCTCTAACAGCCCGCTAGGGCCCCTCGGGAAGGGGCGGAGCTATACGCTACATTAGCCGCTAACGCTACCGGAGCTTGAGCTAGTGTATTGGCTATGTGCTAACGTAGCTGCTCACGCTCGACATGGCGGTTCCGACGGTGGCCGTTCACACTTCACGTATCGAATACTATTGCCCACGCGGCGAGTTACCTGCTGTTAAATACGAGTATACGCCCAATAGAGGGACTCAATGTTTTATTGGATGTATTTAATATCCGTTTCTTGTAAAGAAATTTAATGAAAGCCAACGCAGAGGTTTTCAAAGTCACCTCATTAGGCAGGGTTTAAACAAGTGTATCAGAGTGGGAGTCAAACGACTCATTAGTTGAATGTGTTATTTTCCTTTTCAAACGAGTGATCAGAGAGGCACCCAGGTCATTAAGTAGATTGCATTGTGGTGGAACTCGCACTCGTTAAATGGAGTCGTGGTGAATGACATCCAACAGCAGAGCCCAGACAAGTTAGTCAGTTTTAGTTCGTTTTTTACTCAATATCTGCTTAATATTTCCGAATACTTCAAATAAAACTGCGTAGCTTTATTGTGATGGGCCTGGGTAATAATGTATACGTTTTATATAAGCCCATGTCAGAAGATTGTTCAATCTACCTTAAATAAGTTTCTTGCTGCGTCCCGTTTAAAAAGTACATTAGTGTGAGTAGTTTCTGTTTCCCACGGAGACTTCTACTAAAAAGCCTGGATGCTGTTCTGTTGGATTAGTTTAATCCCTGCTGGGTGCAGTTGTTAATGCCGCGTATTATCCTGTCGTATTAATGTTGTTTAATTGAATGACCCCCACCCCTCCCCCATCCATCACTGTTCTTCATTTCTTCCTTTCAACTTTTCCCTTTCTTCATTCTTTAACTCATTAGTTCCCAAACTTCTTTGCCAGGCCCCCCCTCTGGTTAAGATAAGTAATGCCCCCCCCCCCCCACACACTGTACCCCCACACCCACCCTACTTGGTTAAATCAGGCAACACTCCCTCAGATCAAATGAATTAACCCCTAGTTCAGCAAAGTGATTAAAATAATATTTAGGGATACGAAAGGGCTGTGCTGAAATTTGGTTGACAGTTTTTTCTCAAGTTTTTTACTGTTTACTAGCAGCCGAAATCCCCCCTCACCCCCCCTGGTTTCTTGTGTGAGTGATCGCTCACTCTTCTGGGCAGTGGTGACTCAGAGACGGTCGTTTGTGCGTGACGATGCATCTCTCATTGTGCATCATTTCACCGGCCTGTGACGTTCTTCTTCTGCAGGGAACAAGAACGTGGTGGTCAGGGAGTATCTGGACCGCATGAAGAACGGCTGCATCGTCTGCAACATGGGCCACTCCAACACCGAGATCGATGTGGTCAGTCCCTGACCTTCATATTGTGTGTGTGTGTGTGAGTTCCTCCTCACACCAGTGCTGCATTCCTTCGCCTGTGTGTGTGTGTGTGTGTGTGTGTGTGTGTGTGTGTGTGTGTGTGTGTGTGTGTGTGTGTGTGTGTGTGTGTGTGTGTGTGTGTGTGTGTGTGTGTGTGTGTGTGTGTGTGTGTGTGTGTGTGTGTGTGTGTGTGTGAGAAGCACGTGCTGGCCAACGTGTTCCCATGGTGACCGCCGACAGCTTGACGGCATCGTAACCTTGGGGTTGTGGTGGATGGTCTGCCGTTGTCACGGTGACTGTGAGCTCTCCAATGACTGAGAGCTCTCCAATGTTTGCAAACAAACAATGGCCGACGTTACGGAGTACGGCTCGGCTTAGCGTCAAAGTAACGCCGGCCAGAGTCGGTTTTCCCCAACTAGTACTAGTACTACCAGCTAGTTTATTCAACCAACGCAGTGAGGCCTATACTTGAAACAGATGGAATATGGTTTCAACAGAGACGATCATTACCAGCGAAACTTTGGCCATTTAGCACTTACAAATGTAGTACTCAAAACGCAACAAACAAACAATCAGCATTGTTGGTGGTGGTGGTGATGATGATGATGATGATGATGATGATGTGCTTCCAGGCGAGCCTGCGGACACCAGAGCTCACCTGGGAGCGAGTGCGTTCCCAGGTGGACCACGTCATCTGGCCCGACGGCAAGAGGATAGTCCTCCTGGCAGAGGTAACGCTCACTCACTCTCACACTCGATCACTCGATAACTCGATCACTCAAACAGTCTCACTCACTCACTCACTCACTCACTCAGTCACACAGTCTCACTCCAATCAAGATGTTAGTGGTTCCTCATGTTAACATAATAACAATGAATACTACAGAAATGAGGTGTGTGTGTGTGTTTGGGGGGAGTGTCTACATTCAGAGGAAGTAGAAAGAATCTGTTCTGCATTGTTCCTTTGGTGACAAGCGCACAACCGGTTATTGTTGTTTATTCTCACCGACTCCCCCCCCCTCACACCCCCCCCCTCACACCTTTATCTGCAGCCGGTTTCTGCTTCACATACCAACTACGGGGAACGTTAGCTCGGGCCCAATGCACTCCACTGCAATGCACCACCACATAACCAGTTGACTATTGGCTTCCCAGTATCTCCACACCTACACACACACTGATACACCTCTATACATACTGTGTGTGTGTGTGTGTGTGTGTGTGTGTGTGTGTGTGTGTGTGTGTGTGTGTGTGTGTGTGTGTGTGTGTGTGTGTGTGTGTGTGTGTGTGTGTGTGTGTGTGTGTGTGTGTGTGTGTGTGTGTCTTGGCGTTAATCTCCCTTCCCCCCCTCGTTCTCTTCAGGGCCGCCTGCTGAACCTCAGCTGTTCCACCGTCCCCACCTTTGTGCTCTCCATCACCGCCACCACCCAGGTAAACAGCCAATCAGGGACGGGCGCCAGCGGCGTGCTGTGTGCTGTGATCCAATCACCTGCCTTCACAGTCAAACATCAGTCGTCTGTTTATTTCTCTAATTCAATACAAACATTTGATGTGTTATCTGTAAGAGCAGAGCGTTGGCTGATTGCATTTAATCGTCCTCTGGGTCAAATGTCTTTCTTTCAATGAGATTTAATGTTTGTGTAGTCATGGCATTTGAGTAGTGCCGCGACTGCACTCGAAACAAGATGGTTATCTTGTTGAACTCCGTCCCTGTATCCGTCTCTGTCCGTGTGACTGTCTAACTGCCTGTCTGTCTGCCTATCTGTCTCTGTCTGACTCTGTCTGACTCTGACTGTCTGTCTGTCTCTCTGTCTCACTGTCTGTCTGTCTGTCTCACTGTCTGACTCCTGTCTGTCTGTCATACTGTCTGACTCCTGTCTGTGTGTCTGTCTGTCTGTCTGTCTCACTGTCTGACTCCTGTCTGTCTGTCTGTCTCTCTGTCTGTCTCACTGTCTGACTCCTGTCTGTCTGTCTCACTGTCTGACTCCTGTCTGTGTGTCTGTCTGTCTGTCTGACTGTCTGACTCCTGTCTGTCTGCCTGTCTGTCTCTCAGGCCCTGGCTCTGATAGAGCTGTACAACGCTCCTGAGGGTCGCTACAAACAGGATGTGTACCTGCTCCCCAAGAAGATGGGTAAGACAACTTCCTGTTCTCACCGCTCACTTCCTTACTGGTTAAACCAACCCTTTAGAGATGCCCTCCCTCCCTCCCTCTCTCCCTCCCTCCCTCCCTCCCTCCCTCCCTTGATGCGTTCAGTCACAGTGCCTCAGACTCATGCAGCTCTATTTGGGGCCATCATCTATAATACATCCAACCCATCTGAGAGGAACCTGTTCTGAACCGTGACTTGTGTTTACTTCCACATTACCGGTAGTCTGGCGGTCACTTTGTTTGTCAGTCGCCCCTCCTCGAGGGAGAGGGAGGGGGCGGGGAAGCACAGCGGGCGAGGGAACGAGAGCGGGGGAGAGAGAGACGGGGAGGAACAGGGGGAGAGACAGAGGGAGACAGTCAAAAGTAGGTCACCCTGTCAAAGACTGTTGCTGTCTGCGGCAGCGGTTTGCAGGGCCAGGACCGAGTGGGAAGGAGGCAGAGGGAGAGTTGTGCAACAGAGGAAGACGTTAAAAGCATTTGATGAGGATCAGGTTGAAGGTTTCAAACGAAAAAGAGATGATGATGATTGCCGCAGTCTCAAGCCCTTTGAGACTAACTGATTAAGGGCTACATAAATACAATTGTCTTGAGTTGAGAGGCATTGGGAGTGAAGAGATGCTCAATAAACAATGCATGCTCTGCCATCACAAGCTGCATTACAGATACCACCGTGAGAGACTATTGAATTTGGTCGAGACTGCTTCAGCTTATGCAATAAGGAATGGATTCCTGCCTGCTCATAGCCACATAATGGAGCCATCGTTTATTCATTCTCTTTGTTTGTTCTTGGTTACTCATTTTGTTTGATGGTTCTTATCGTCGTTCCTGCCGTTTGTCCGTGCTCCCTTCCTGTCCTCATTCCTTGCCTCCTTCTCTCCTCTCCTACTCCCCCCGTCCAGATGAGTACGTGGCCAGCCTTCACCTCCCCACCTTCGACGCCCATCTGACGGAGCTGAGTGACGAGCAGGCGAAGTACCTGGGCCTGAACAAGAACGGCCCCTTCAAACCAAACTACTACAGGTGAGACCGCCTCGCACCCACAGCCAATCGGAGTCAGCACGTCGGCCCGACCGGAGCACGCTCTCATTCTGTCCACGCGCAACACAAGGAAACACAAATGATGGAGCACCAGGACACGTTCACGTCTTTTAGTGGCCTCGTGCCCTGCGCTTGAATTTGCCTTTGGGAAGCGTGACGTTTGTAAGAATGTGTGTTGTTTTAATTCTCGTCTTTCATAGCAGAGGAAAACCGCCTTGTTGTGAACTTTACACCATATTATCATTCATTAAAAATAAATGTAAAGAGACTTTACAAATCTGTTTTTAAAGTTCTGGGGCGCACTGGATGTGGAAATGTTTGTTCTATTTAATGTTTCATTTAAGTACTTGTGTTCCTCGTTAAGCTGTAGCCCTCAGAAGACCCCCCCCCACCGTGTCTGACATTTAATTATCCGCTAACTGACTCATTCGTCCTCCTCAGGTATTAGACGACGGCGACGCAGAACCGAGGAAACGCAGATACTCGACGAATCGCACCGAGCCAGAGAGGAGGAGGAGGAGGAGGAAGAGGAGAACAAAGTTTACACACACACACACACACACACAAGGGGAGGTGTGTGTGTGTGTGTGTGTGTGTGTGTGTGTGCTTTGCGGAGAGGGGGGGGGGGGGTACCGTGAGAGATTTGTAATGAGCAGAGGGAGGGTGGACGAGGCTGGATTATTTTACCGCTTTTCCGCCGTCATACTATTTATTTACACTAGACGATTACAGGAACCTTTGTCAAAGCTGCTCCAGATGATGTAGACCACCCTCGACCAGCCCTCCTCCCCTCCCCGCCCCAACCCACACCAAACCCCCCCCCCCCCCCAACACCATACCCCTCAGATCAGTTTATTCAATCTCTTCACGTCTCAAACATACGTGTGTCAAGTCTTAGTGAGCCCTTTCGAATATACTCCCTCATTGTCCCGTTATTTTTAAGATCTTTTAGTTGGATGAATTTAATGACAATGAGGAGGAAAAAAAAGCTTAAACGTTGATTTATATTCTGTGGAGGATGAAGAGACCCTCTCGAGATTTCAGTTTATTGTCGTTTATTTTCTCACCTTGATTTTGTACTCGTGATTTTGTTTGAATTCTCTTGTGATACAGGGAGGGGTGGGGCTTAACTCAATGGGCGGGCTTATGTGGGATCTCAGGGTCCAATCATATCTGTCCTTTTTTATTTGATAATTTCATTGAGATTTACTGTTGGTCATTTCGGTTGATTTCTCTTTTTGTACGCGTTCTCTTGTCATTTGCTTTTAGAGCGATCCAGAATGACTGGAAAATTGCTGACCCCTTTTTGTTCAGGTGGTCCTGCGTTCGTCTGTCACTCAACCTCAAAGGCTTTTGTGATTGGTTCTTTCAATTTCTCCCCTTCCCAAATGCTCAGTTGATGCCAGTGTTGAAGTGATTAAAACTAAGCGTTTAAATTATTATTTTTTCGTTTTTCTTTGTTTGTTTTTTTAACACAGGGAACTTTTATCCCTTCTTACCAAGCATTATTAAACTGTATTAGAAGCATGCAGGATGCAAGATCATTACAATGGGGTATATATTTAGATATTTATATAGAAATTACAATTTTTTTTAAAGATCATTTTCTTTTTGTTTTGCTTTTCCTTTCGTCATCCAATATTGTTACCTTAAAAAAATTCTACTTCTATGTCATTATAAAGATAAGCAATTTAAATGTTCTATGATAATTCTATGTGTAATAAATGTAACACTCATTTCCAATACTGTGACAGAGAATATTACGAGAGGGAAAGAAGGAGAGATTGATGACAATTGTACCAAGATTTTCTGCCAGTGTGGTACTTCAAATGGATACCCTTTAGATGGGCTTTGTTTAAAAAGAGTATAGTACCGTCAATATACTATACGATGATAAACTTGTATTTGTACCGCTGGTCATGGGGTTGTGTGTAATAGAGGCCATGAAATGACAAACACACTCATGCAGGTGTTAACTCTATTCCAAGTCATCTTTTCAATCCCACATGAAGTCAGAGTTTGTGTGTGTGGTTGTAGTGAGGGAATTTAAGTATAAATTCTTGACTATTGTAATCAACGGTGATAACGTCTTTTTTCGAAGCCCTTGTCCACGGCTCACTTGCATATTGAGATTTGGGTAATCTGTTTTTGTTTCCGAAAAACGCCGGTCTATAACCATGTACAAACAAACATAGACCAAAAGGTGAACCCAAAAGAAATGGATAAAAAAAAATCAGTTATGGTTAGCGATCATTTCAATAAGTTTACAGGAGTCTGAAATATCTTCTGACCCCTTTACACACATTACTGTATCGCCAGTTTTCTTATGTGATATCCGAGAAAAAAAGGAGACATGAAATTAAGTGGAATTTCAGAAAATGCAACACTGTGAAAAAAAAGTGCACAGAGGCGACCATGCACTCCCGTACACCACGTTTATACCAAGGCCTTGCCCCCTTAACGCCATATAAGGTGTCCCATATTTCCGTGCTTCCTGTAGAACCACCCCTCATTTATGCCAATCAGACTCCCCCCCCCCCCCCCCCCCTCCCCATCAAGGTTCCTCATTAAGGAACTCTTAACGAGAGTTCATCTGATAATTGACCATTTACGTTTTTCGATATTTCCGTTTTCTTTCATGGACTGATTGCGTTAACGGTTATAGAATTCACCATTCGTTCAAGTAAAAATAGTATTTTTTTTCTTTTGGTCTGGGAGCTGGTCTGTCCGTCAGTCCGTTGTGAGTCTTAACGTCTCTTGTTTTGTAGAACACCTGCTTTGTGGCCAGTTCTCTGAGGACCCAGTAGACCCTTTGGGGGTGGGGTTCGGGGGTTGATTGATCCATTGGGGTGTAACCAGGGGGAAAGACACCAGCATTGTGTATAGAAATATATTATATATATATATAAATATATAAGATATACACACACCACAACCTGTAAAGTGTAAGAATGAGAGCAGAATCACCTTGTATTTATTTGTCGAAAATCCTCCAAAGTAGGCTACAAAACTGGAAGGAAATCTCCAAAAACTTGCTGTCTCAAGAAAACATACATTTAAAATATTTCAAGTGATCAATCTAGATGATGAGCAATAATAAAACATACAAAAACCCTGTAATCTAAAATGAATAAAAATGTAAAAATTTTACCCGTCTGTGTGATTTGTTGACGTCATATGTTAGCGGCAAATGTTAACACTGTCAGTTTTCCTGTCAGAGGTAGAAAGTGGAAGGCTCTACATTTCCCTACAAGCCAATATGAGCAATGCGAACTATACTTATGTTTATAATACAATTAGTTTAATTGTAAGTGGAATGAGATTGATCCTCATAAAATTTTATTTTTCTCTGCGTGTGTGTGTGGTAAGGGTGTGACTTCACATGCAGCTGTCGGGGTATATCATCACTACAATGACCTCATCCAGCCCCCCCCCCCACACACACACACACCCCTGAAGCTATGGCACTCCAACTAGGGATGTGAGACCAGTTATTTGGCCGTATAAACATATCAATTTATTGTGGTGACATTAAACACCATTTAGACTTTAAGTGAACAAGCACTTAGTGGTGGTGTAAGCTTTACACACACACGCACACACACACACAGGCTAATGCTTGTCCCAATTCCTTTACTTGACACCATTACGATCACGGTATGCATCTTTTCAATACATTATTCATGTCCCCAAAGCACACACACCGAGAAGGCTTTGATTAATATGACGAAGGGATGAGTAGATGGTAATTACATTTTGGTACACTCATAGTATTTCGATTCACGTCTCTAACATTTTCAATGTGAAAGATCATTAAAACACTTATTTTCAACCTCACCAGATAAGTCACTTTGGGCTGAATCACTGAATGTGGAGACGATGTGAAATTGTGCACTGTACAAGGGCTCATTGGTTGGCTTCGGTTCGGAGCCCACATGACCTTACAGGAAGACATGCCATAACTGCCTTTAACTGGGATCTGACCACACAAACATTAACAAGTCACGAAACACGCAGTCAAAGTCCTCGCATCGGTGCCATCACCCTAACGTGTGGATACGGGGACGGGTTTGAAAGGTACTGGGTTCCCAGCGACAGCAGGCTCAACTAGGCAATCTTGAGCAATTGACTGTGAGGTCAAGTTCACTTATATTCCCCTATGTTGTGCGAAAAGTGGTCAAAGCAGATCTCAACTTTACAATCCAAGGATATTTACATTTACATTTCAGGCATTAAAGAGGCGCTTTTATCCAAAGCGAAGAAAGATCAAACACACACGCACACAATCTCGCTCTTCACACACCATAGATAATCAATTAGTCAAGTCAATTAAGTGGAGGGGGGTAAAGACTGTTCTCTAGGGGTCCTGGAGAACAGTTATACCTGCACATTTAAGCAGCCGGGGTATGGTGAAAAACATCTGCCCTGTGTCACGGATTTAAAATGTTGCCCCATGGGGCAATTTGTAAATCACGACTCCGATTAATCTATGTTATTTACGTTAGATGTCTTCAATATCTAATTAGCCCCAAGTAGGCTACCATGCACAATAAGGTTGCGTTGGGGAATGGCGGTTGGCACAGCTTCAACAAGAGGCCACCACTGCTGAATGCTTTACAGCTACGTCGTTCTATAATCACCATAGTGTTTTCACGTCGTCTCATCGCATGAATAACAGCCATATTTCTTGCCCTTGCCCTCTGACATTGATTCATCTATTGACATTAGGGAGCGCTACTCCACGGATCAGCTGACGCGTCGCATCCAGCGGTGGACCAATCCCCCGCCCAGCCTGGCCCTTACCCCGCCCTCTCTGGCGCAGTGGCGACCAATCACAGCGGCCGTGGTGTGCATTCTCAACTTGGAAATCTTCTCGAGTCGATTCCAATTAGGACGACGACGGCAGAGGTTGTGCAGCACACACCCCCAACACGAGCGTATGTGAGCCGACAACAACTCCCAAGGATGCAGGCAGACGAAATGGAGGTATGGTATTATTAACTGCTAACCCTCCGCAATGACAGCCGTAGCACTGTAGGGGACATCCATACAGTATGCTTTAATTATCCGCGGTTTTCTAGGAGGATTAAAAAAAAAAAAGGCATCCACACGGCGGCACCTGTGCGTCGGTTTCGGTGTGTGAGCGCTACTACTATGGGTCGTTTAGCGGGCTGCCATCACGGTGGATGCCGGTCAGAGAGATCTCGACCTGGGCTGCATGTGCTCTTTTCTCCCCTGGCTGGAGCGCATGTCGCCAGTCACACACCGGGTTGTTATTTTGGCCCCAGCGCCAGTGTCGTCCCGGCGCCTATAAATAACTCTCTAGTAAGCCGGCCGATGGTTCCTAAACGTGGTGGTGGTGGGGGATATGCAGATCGGTTCTGCTTGTGGCTGTCTTGTCTTGTCTGTTCTCACAGCCGTTTGTGCCCTGAAGCCAATTTTAAACGTATTGCTTTTTAAAGACATTGTCATTGGTTCTTGGAATAGCTGTGGTTATTACTGGATCAACACGTAGGCTGTTCTCCCCCAAAACCAAAGCGTGCAGTGGGGGGTGGTTTGGAACGGCACACTGTAACATGGGAAATGGGAATATATTTTCCCACTGGGCATACATTGGGACCGTAGCCTATCATGGGAATATATGTTCCCACTACGGTGGGCAATGTCGGTCTCAAATCAGCATCCCACTTTTGACCGTTTATTGTAGAGACCAGTGCCGTTAATATACTGTAATCATCCAAGGCCTATTAATAAATAAGGGGAAGGTTTCTTCTTTTGCGCAGTCAAGACCACCTGAGGCAAAATGCTTAGTACATTTTGACTGTGTGTGTGTGTGTGTGTGTGTGTGTGTGTGTGTGTGTGTGTGTGTGTGTGTGTGTGTGTGTGTGTGTGTGTGTGTGTGTGTGTGTGTGTGTGTGTGTGTGTGTGCACGCGCACCACTGGTAAACCGATTTCAAAACGGCCAGGCGTTTTTACACCGTTGTTGTCGAGTGGTGCAGAGCGGGGGTCATGTGTGTGTTGAAACCGTGCCCACTCCTTGTGTGTATACCGATACCGGGCTGGAGGGTGGGAGGGTGGGTGGGTGGGAGGGGGGGGGCGCCGGAGTGGGTCAGCAGACGTTAGCTTGGCAGTTGGCGTCCGGCCAAGAGTTCATTGGTCGGGTGCTGAAAGAGGAGATGCTGGAGACGTCAGGATGGGGGGCGGGGGGGAGAAAACAAGAAGGACGGACAGAGATCCAATTCAGAATCTGAATTAAAATGGGATTCATTGTCAGATAGGTTACCATGCAAGGCATTTGTGTTGCCTTTGGTTTGTTTATGGAAAAAGAGTGCGATGCTTGAAGGATTTAAGGAAGATAGGGAGAGAAGAGGGGAAGAGGACTGAAATATGTGCCCTTTAGTCCGTAATTCAAAGTTGAACTTTAAACTAAATCAGAGTCTCTGACATCCACCACCACACTGTCGTGCACCAAACCTTCAACACACGTTATGAGACTTCCACAACGCATGAGGCCACAAACCCTCACGTTCGCTGTCTGAGGTAAACCCTCACGTTCACTGTCTGAGGTAAACCCTCACGTTCACTGTCTGAGGTAAACCCTCAAACTCTAATTCCATCAAGTTTAAACTTTGATTTTGAGGGTCTTTCTTTTTTACCCCTGCCTATCTGTG
This sequence comes from Gadus chalcogrammus, assembly GCF_026213295.1. Lineage (NCBI taxonomy): Eukaryota > Metazoa > Chordata > Actinopteri > Gadiformes > Gadidae > Gadus > Gadus chalcogrammus. The sequence continues at coordinate 16,761,391 of NC_079430.1, forward strand.
TGAAGACAGCCTGCTAATAACTCTGATGCTTGTTGTTATTATGGGATATTCCTTGGCACGGTTCACTGTGACTTCCGCTGTGTGATCTCGGTCTCGCTGTCCAGGAAGACGTTCCCATGGGCTTCTGCCGGACGGAAAATTATGGTGCTTTATTTATCCACGGGACTCTCACTGTAGCTTTAATTAAAAAGGGCTCTAGAAATAGCTTTCCCTTCGCTATTCTCTATAATTGTCATTCGACCCTAGTCCCTGGATAATGTTTGTTGATATGAGCATATCTCTCTCTTTAAATGTGAAATGGGTTATGGATATCCATCTTACGCCTGGCAACTGTGTGTGTGTGTGTGTGTGTGTGTGTGTGTGTGTGTGTGTGTGTGTGTGTGTGTGTGTGTGTGTGTGTGTGTGTGTGTGTGTGTGTGTGTGTGTGTGTGTGTGTGTGTGTGTGTGTGTGTGTGTGTGTGTGTGCGTGCGTGCGTGCGTGCGTGCGTGCGCGCGCGCGCGCGCGTTTAATTAATTTTTTTAATGGTACATTTTGAAAGGGCACACTTGCGCTGACAGAAAAGGTGGAGAATTGTTGTTCCTAGTGTAACTCATGATGTCCTAGGAAGTAGGAAAAAAAAAACCTGTTCTCACAACGCCAAGGCCACTTCTTATCTCGTCTGTGTTCAACAACACTTAGACAACGGGGAAGTCTGCCAACGTCAGAGCAGATCAAACGGCCGTCACTAAACCTGTTGGTGGATCTCCAAAGAGACGAGAGTGGGTCGCCCTTCAAGGCTGTTTAACCCCTAAAGTGTGTGTGTGTGTGTGTGTGTGTGTGTGTGTGTGTGTGTGTGTGTGTGTGTGTGTGTGTGTGTGTGTGTGTGTGTGTGTGTGTGTGTGTGTGTGTGTGTGTGTGTGTGTGTGTGTGTGTGTGTCTCATCGACTGTCTGCGCTGCTCTGCTTGGTGACATCGTCTATTCTGGACACCGCGCTTTTGTTGTGAATGTTTAGAAGAAGGAATCCTTTGACGTGTGTGTGTGTGTGGGGGGTGGGTGGGGGGGGGGGGGGGGCAGTCATATGGTGTGTGTGTGTGTGTGTGTGCGCATGTATTTTAAGTACAAGGCTTTTCCAGTCCCGATGACCCATGTTAAAATTATGTCGGTGACATCCACTGTTCACCACTGATGCTAAGTCACTAGAACATCGGGTAAGACAGACAGACAGACAGACAGACTGTCTCTGTCACACTCTGCACACGCTCATCTCTTTCTATAGGACAGTAACAGCCACAGTGGGGGGAGGGGGGTGTGGATTCATTCACAGCAGTTTAGCTTAGCCTCCCACCCCCCCGTCAACACTCGCTGAGTAATCAGTGTCGGCTGATGTAAAGGGGTGAACGTAATGTAAATAAATTGTAAGTGCTTGTTGCTGATTGGCTTCTTACACACACACACGCACACACACACACGCACACGCACACGCACACACACACACTGTGGTTGCGTGTTAACAGATGGGTGTGTGTGAGAGTTATAGCACACTTTGCTGGTGAAACACGCGGGCATCTTTAGCTATGCTGCGATATACATTGCCATTCATTCATGAACATTGACATTAATTCATGGTGCCTGCCGATGTGTGTGCAGTGCATAGAAAATGCTTGTGGGGACGGCCGCCGACAAATGTGAGGCTATGCTGTTCTTACGTCTCTGACCGTAATGTTTGTTTGTGGTTCCAGAGCTCCATGGAGTCCCCCAACCTGGAGTTTGAGTACGGGGACATGGACATGCTACCAGCGGAGCTATCAGGTCAGCTTAAACCCCCGCGGGGGGTGAAACGGGGTCTCAAAGACCTCCTGCTCCAGTTGACTTCAAACCCCTGAGAGAATGTTACGGATTGAATGTCATGTGGTTTTGCACCAATTACAGACAATTGTGGCGACTAAACACACGATAATGGGTTTCGCATCGTTGGCTGAGATTGGTGTCATGTCACTACGGATAATAATGTTCCTTGGGATCATTTTGATTCAATATTCATATTGCGGTGTCTGCATCGCGTGATGTATACGTCACAACTCTAATGCAGATTTCTGTGACGCCCTGCTATTTTGTGTGGAAAATATGGGAACTTTTGAAAAGGTGCTCTTGTGAGCATACAGAATGTATGTTCTGGAGTCACGGGGGTCTTTAAACTCAACCGGACCCTAACTGTCCCTTTGGTTCTGTTGGGTTCAGTTCCATATATAACACCCCATCACTCACTACTTCACTAAGCAATTAAGGCCCAATCCCATTTCTACCCCTTCCCTTTACCCCTTACCCCTTCAAAACAAGGGGGAGGGGGAAGGGTAAGGGCTAAGGGGTAGAAATGGGATTGGGCCCAAAGCTCTCTCTTGAACGGCTTATTTGTGAAGTCAAAGACTCAATTCCAGAGCTAGTGATATATATTTTGTGGTATAAAAAGGTTTTAAAGGATTTAAACAAACAAGTGTAGCCTGCTTTGACTTATGGTGCTTTCATTATGTCACATCAAATTCATGTTTATGATCGATGCATTTAACAACTGTTCTTGTAGTTTTTAAGGCCTTCATCAAACAAGCAAGACAAGTCTGAAATGGCTCCTCAGCCATTGGTTGGATTAAATAAACAATGATTGATGAAACAATAACACAAAAGTGTGTGTGTGTGTGTGTGTGTGTGCCCACAGAGCTCTACAGCTACACAGAGGAGCCGGAGTTCGCCCTCAACAAGGACTACTTTGAGGAGGACTTCAAGAGTCAAGGTAGTGCGAATGAATGTTATCTGGATAACCTTCATGCGTACTATTGATTCTCGTGTGTGTGTGTGTGTGTGTGTGTGTGTGTGTGTGTGTGTGTGTGTGTGTGTGTGTGTGTGTGTGTGTGTGTGTGTGTGTGTGTGTGTGTGTGTGTGTGTGTGTGTGTGTGTGTGTGTGTGTGTGTGAGAACTGGCGAGTTGTGAGAAATCTGCAAACTTGCCTGTTTCCTCACTGCGGTACATGGATCTGCTGTGTCAATTCAAACAGCCGATGACTACTGCTGGAATCAGCTGAATATATATATAATATATATATTGCAATGCGAACTCTGCGTTTTGACATAGTCAGCGCTACCGTTTTCCCTTCTCACTCTTTTCTACTAAGATAAGTAGATTTTCTACATGTTATTTTAGATAGGGCGTGTAGGGGGGGAGTGAGCAGAAAGTACTGAATTGTTATGGAAATGCACCGATCAAAGGGAAGCAGGAATATGCAACAACAGAAGTTAGGCAGGTAGCTTAAGGTTCTGTTTAGGTCTGTTAAGGTACCTCATTTGTTTAAGTTGTTAATCGTTGAAACACAGCTGAAGTCAATTATCAAAAGGATTGAATGAAATTATTGTACAGTATGTGACAATACCATAAGTTCAAGGATATTATATTCAGTGAATGTTTTTTACATTTAAATTCAGGGAATATAGCAGACGCTTTTATCCAAAGCGACTTGCAACCAGTCGTACACACATTCACACACGGACGGCGCAGTCAGCCATGCAAGGCGACGGCCAGCTAGTCGAGAGCAGTTCAGGGGAGGTGTCTTAATCAGGGACACCACCACAGGAGGGGACAGCCGGGGATCAAACTAGCAACCGTCCTATCACAAGTCATCCCGCTCTACCTCCTGGGCTAAACTAAGCCTGTGCTATTTGTTTAGAAGTCTTAGTGGGAGACGGATCGCTCCTTTGACAGAAGGATAGAAAAGGAAAACATGGGTTCTTATTTTCAATCTCTGAGCTGTACCCGACGTGTGTGTGTGTGTGTGTGTGTGTGTGTGTGTGTGTGTGTGTGTGTGTGTGTGTGTGTGTGTGTGTGTGTGTGTGTGTGTGTGTGTGTGTGTGTGTGTGTGTGTGTGTGTGTGTGTGTGTGTGTGTGTGTCATGGCCCCCACGCAGTACCCTCGTCTATGTTTTAACACATCTGCACTCCCAATCGCAGCCCTGTGTGTCCCCAACCCACACCCACTGCTGGCTGTCTCCCTGTCTGTCTGCCTGTCTCCCTCTCTCCCTGTCTGTCTGTCTGGCTGTTTGTCTCCCTGTCTGTCTGCCTCTCTCCCTGCCTGTCTGTCTCCCTGTCTGCCAGTCTCCCTGTCTCCCTGTCTCCCTGTCTGTCTGTCTGCCCGTCTGCCTGTCTCCCTGCTTCCATGTCTGCCTGTCTCCCTGTCTCCCTGCTTCCCTGTCTGCCTGTCACCACTCAGTGCCCCGCTGAGCTAAATCACTGGTCCTCTCAAGGCTGGCTAATTTTAACACTCTCTCTCGGTTCAGCCGCATGCGGGAGGACGGATTTGGAGATCAGGTTGACATTTCACTGCTTCTGCAATGCGAGAGGACAGAGAATTTTTATTTTATTTTAAATATTTTGGTTGCTTTCCTACATTAGTAAGGGGGAAAAACTACTCAAAGGGCATCGTTGTTGTTGTTGTTTTTTCTGAAAATTCAGGAATTGCATATCATCTATTAAGAGTAATTGGTTAGGTTACACATTATGTTACAATTCTACACATGGATGAAAATACAAAATAACACAGATACACTGAAACCTAATTAACCGGAACAAACGATACAATTATGCAAAAGACACAGCGATAGTGTTTCTTTAATTATGCTGAACACATACCAACACTCTTATAACAGAAGGCGAGATCTTAAAAGGAAAGAGCAGAATTGTACTCATTATTTCAGCAAACGTTTATGCTATGTTTATGTTCAAAGCCAAATTTTAAATTCAGTCACTGGATAAACTGCATGTATTATTGGGTGGTGGTGGTTTTATTATGGCTGTTTTCTACTGTTTGTGGACTACAGTCTATTACTGCCCATCTCTTTCCCCTGGGGATGCCTGTTATTTGCAGGACAAATGCCCATGAGAATGGTGCTTGTGTTTAAAACTCTAACAAGGGGCCAAATAAAGGCCACAGCAGCATTCATTCATCCTGGTGGACAGGAAATTAGCCCCCGACAGATGACAATCTATGAATATATAGCTCGCTCTCTCTCTAGCTCTTTCTCCCTTCTCTTTAGTACAATAACTGTCACACCTTTTATCATCCTTTCTTCATCAATGTTCATTTTACATTGACAGTTTACGCGTTTTTGGTAAAATACTATTATAGACAGTGTATTCAAGTGACTGTATTTGTTCTTTATAAAAGACTATATTAAATACACAACTATATGTTAATTTTGCCAGTAGCTTTTCGGATTGTAGTCGATCACTCCAGCCACTACTACACTGCAAAAGGGTCTCCATCTCCCTCAATTCATTTGACCAAGGAGGTGGAGGGAGCTCACTAGCTCTCTCAACGACTCTTACTGACCCAATAGCTGTGTGTGTGTTTTGACAGTTTATTGTAGAGACCAGTGCCATTAATATACTGTAATCATCCAAAGCCTATTAATAAATAAGGGGAAGGTTTCTTTTGCGCAGTCAAGACCACCTGAGGCAAAATGCTAAGTCAATTTTGTGTGTGTGTGTGTGTGTGTGTGTGTGTGTGTGTGTGTGTGTGTGTGTGTGTGTGTGTGTGTGTGTGTGTGTGTGTGTGTGTGTGTGTGTGTGTGTGTGTGTGTGTGTGTGTGTGTGTGTGTCACGTGTATGCATGCCTGACTGAGACCCGATTACAAAAAAAAGAAACCTGATTGCGTGGTGCGTTCGTTTTATGGACCTGTTTGTGGTGCTTTGGGCGCAGTGCGCGGGCGGAGGTGGGTGGAGCTGAGCGTGGAGGAGCAGCGGGCCTACGTGATGAGGCTGCTGGACGCCCTGGAGGTGACCGACCGCGACAAGAGGCTGAAGGTGGCCCGCGCCATCCTCTACCTGGCCCAGGGTACGTCCTCCATGCTCCTGGCGCTCAGAGTCGGAGTTTGTTTGTTTTCAAATTTAAGTTGAAAGGGGACATGTTCTAACCCCAGGTGTGAGTGTGATCAGCCGTTACAAGCTGTTTGGAAAATCGGCCTCTTCTGACATCACAAGTGGGCGTGTCCACCTAGATGTGTGCTGGATAGATCAGTCTACCAGCCTACCCAGTGGACTGTAGCAGACGTTGCTCATCTATCCGTCAAACATCTAGGTGGATACGCCCACTTGTGATGTCAGAAGAGGCAGATTTTTCAAAACGGCTTGTAACGGCTAATCACACTCACACCTGGTGGTATAATATAGGACTTTTTTTAAGTTTAAAGCTGCATTGTATAAAATGTAAACTACCACGTAGCTTAAAAATACCTGGCCATATCTGTAGTCAATGCTGATCGATGGTGATTACAATAATATCATAAATAAAATCACTTCCCTCTAGTGATATATTGTACAAATATATAATGCTAGCCGGCCATTACCTCTCTCTTTGTTTTGCTGTTTTTTTTAAAGTCTCCCGCTAACTAACAGATGGGGGCTCAATTGAACACATTGCGATTTCAAGCGTGGGTATATGTGCCAACTTAAAAAAAAGTCAAAAATTGTGAATTGATAATGGATGCAAAAGATGCAACACTTGGTGAATACACTAACCATAGATTCAGCACGTATGCTATTAGAGTTTAGAGTTTATTTGTTTAGCACAAATGACAACATTTGTGCAAGGCGGGAGCAAAGCCTATGTAGGCTTGTACAGAGTTCCACGCCTATTGCCATATCATGATACGCGTGACATATTCTTAAGGTGTGTGTGTCTGTGTGTGTCCCTGTGTCCCTAGGTGTGTACGACGAGTGCGACTCAGACGTGGACGTCCTCTACTGGGCCAGACACAACGTCTTCCTGCTCTACCACATGGGCGTGTTCACCGCTCTGCTGGAACTCCTCAACATGGAGATAGAGTGAGTGGAACACAAGCCGGTCCACAGCACATGACATGAGTGGCATTGTGGCTCCGCCCACATATGGCCACGCCCACCGTTGACTCCGCCCACAGCATGCCACGCCTACTTTTACATACTTGGAGATACAGTCATGGTCTTGTTTAGCTCAACTAGAGGTGTAGCTATATACTGCTTTACACAGCTATATTGCCGGGTTTAGGGGTTTTAGATTAGGAAACCCATGCTAGCAATGTATATATACAATTCAAAAAAGACTAAATTTATAATTTTTTATTATTGTGTTTTGATGCTTAGATGTTACAGTTACAGGCAGAAATTCTGAATTGCGTGACCTCACGGCAAGCTAACAACTGTTCTTAATGTCTATTGCATGCTAGCTTAGTTTAGCTTGTGTGACATAGCTACCTCTGGTTTTAGCCATGCCTGGGGGCGGCCATTAGGTCAGCGAGTTCCGGGCCGCGGCCACTTTTATTATTTGTGAGCAAATAATAAATTCTGTAACTGAATGTGTGTTTATGAAAAATCTGCGGTGAAGAATTTCTCCGAGATGAGTGGGGGCTTGTTTCATTCACCTTTTTTTTTCCACCTTTTATTTAAAGCTACAAAAATAATACAAATAAAATAATGAATAAAAAATTCAACGCAACTTGACGTCCCCCAGCAGGTGGGGGGCTAATGACGTCATCGTCTGCGTTGCAGGCGTCCACACAAATCCTTACACGAAACCGCATAGGTCCGGATAGATTTGAAACCACCTCCGAGGTTGGTTTCAGAAATGTGCGGTTTTCGGGCGCCGGATTCGCCGGCTCCGTCCGGACGGTCGGCCGAAACGCACAAGACTTGTGCGGTTTCACCAAAAAATCGGCTTTGTGTGGACGAGGCCTTAGTGTCTGCCGTGTGTGACATCTGGTTGTGCATCCCCCCCCCACACACACACACACACGTAGCGGATGTGTGCCGAGTGTTTCCACTGCCATGTAATGAATGAGAATAGGAAGCTCTTATCAGGTTGATGAAAATGTTCCACTTGGTATTCTTTGGAGGCTGCTGCTGCCCTGGCTCCCGTCTAAGCACTGGTCTCACCCCCTTTCGTTTTGATAGCCTGTTAGCATTTGATGTGGCCTGGTAGCCTTCTGGTATCAGGCACTCTTTATCAGGCCCCTACACACACACTGAGCTGAGGACACGCGTATGGTGGCTATTTCAAGAACGGGGACCTTGAGACAAAACAAACAACCACAAACATGGTTGGGTGTGGGTGAATGTGACAAACAATATTATGTAACTCTGTGTGTGTGTGTGTGTGTGTGTTGCAGTAACAGCCAGGCGTGCAGCAGTGCGGTACGGAAACCTGCCATCTCCCTCGCTGACAGCACAGAACTCCGGTGAGACCCCCCCCCCCCCCCCCCCACCTCTCCCTAAATGACCTACCTCCATTTCTAAAGTGGACTTCCTGTCCTCCTCCCTGCCTAACTCTGTCTATCTAGGTCTCTGTAATTTTGTGTCTCTCTTTTTGCCTTCCTCTCTGTGTCTATCTTTGTCTTCCTCTTTCCTCCTCTCTTTCTGATTTGGTTGCCTCTCGCTTTTCTCTGTTTACGTCGCTCTGCATTTCAGCCATTTACATTTAAGCTGTGTACAAATTCCAAAATAGGGAAAAATAAGTATGAACCCAATAAACCGTAGGAAGAGGAGGTCACAACGTGAGCTGTAAAGTACCAGAGATTTACAAAGGGAAGTGGAACAGAAGACAAAAAATACCTCCCTCCCGCCCACGTGTCCTGACGGCTGTCAAACCCCGTCCTTTTTCCTTCATCCGCTCCACCCCCATTCTCTGTACGTCGTGAGACATTTCATATGAGACGCAGCCAATCGGAGCTGTCAGCTCTTTGATTTGCATCGATGGATAGCGATGAACGCCCGTGTTTCACCAGTAAAAGCTCATTCTTCTCCCGAGAGGCGCTCGTTCACAGTCTGTCACTTTCTCTTTGGATGGTTTCATAATGGAATGATTACTGTGCTCTGTAAACTAGGGTGCGCGCGCTGCCAATTCGAGGCACTTAAAAACAGGATTCAAGCTTCTCATGTAATTACTGATGGAAATTGGGTATTCTTTTTGTTTGTTTTGTGAGTAAGAAGCATAAAACGCCACCTGCCTCACACTACATATCTATCATTTTTTATTTTTACACTGACTTCTCCATCTTTCAAGTGGCTTTGCTGATCAGGGTAATCAACAGCTGTCGTGTGTGTGTGTGTGTGTGTGTGTGTGTGTGTGTGTGTGTGTGTGTGTGTGCGCCGCTCAAACTGCGCTGATAGCCAATGTTAACCAATGTATCCACATTAACGCATTGCAGTTACTTATCTGTGTGCAGGCTTGCACTTCAGCAAATAGCTTTCCCTATTAGCCGGTTTATAGGCACACATCCAGATGTCATGAATACACACCCAGAGAGCTGGGCACATATTAACGTGTGTGTGTGTGTGTGTGTGTCCTACAGTGTGTTGCTGAGCATCATGTATCTGATGGTGGAGAACATTCGCGTTCAGACGGAGGACGACAGACCTGAGTGGATCGCCGCCAGGGAGACCTTCAGGATTGAGCTAGGTGTGTTTGCGTGTGCGTGTGCGTTCAATGAGCAGGATACCGAAATGGAAAGGTAACTGGGTTCAATCCCCCCCGAGTCTCACGGACAGCCCATCCTGTAGGAGCTTGAGCAAGATGTCTAAACCATACTTGGTCCTTCGTGACATTTCACTTCAATGTCTCAGTTGAAGTTTAATCCGCCTGGCCCTGTGAGCGCTTGTTGTGAGTCGAGCCATTTATTCGAGCGAACACTTCACGATGGATATCGGTCTGGCCTCGGCTGGGAAGTAATTTCACCGACTTGCTTGTTGAAAACTGCATCCATTCACTTCAGATAACAAAGTGACGTTTTTTGCCCTTTGCTCTCGCTGAATCTGGATAAAAGCAAAACGGAAACATCTTGTCCTCTAAAAACCTTCCGTGCAGATCTCTGTTCCTCTCGCTCTGCAGAGGGAAACAGTGCGTGAACTCCCAAGGTCGGGACGGGCGATTTACATTGAATCCAGTTTAAATCGCGTTGACTAAAAGGTGTCGGCAGATCTTACCCTGCCTGCGACACACGGAGGCCTCGTTGAGAACGGACGTGGCCGGTGTTGTCTAACACGTCCGCCTGTCTCCCCAGCCGCTCCCATGTGCAACGGGGAGCCCTTTGCTCTGCTCCTCTTCACCATGGTTACCAAGTTCTGCAGCATGAACGCCCCGCACTTCCCCATGAAGAAGGTTCTGCTGCTGCTCTGGAAGACTGTACTGGTGAGGAGCACGCACGCACGCACGCACGCACGCACGCACGCACGCACGCACGCACGCACGCACGCACGCACGCACGCACGCACGCACGCACGTACTCAAACCCTTGTACGTATTGATACGTGATCCTGTACAAGGGTTTGAGATATTGTTTGCGTTAATATTATCCTTTACTAATGGTGTTCATATTAACTACGGTATAAATGTATACATTATTTAAAAGGTTTAGTATAAGGGCTAACCCTAACCTGACATAATTTCGTGCATTATTGCATTAGCTAATGTTAATGCTTTACTAGATTAGATAATAGATACAAATTAACTGTTAATTGACCATTAGTTAATTGTTAGTTGATGTTTCTTACTGCTTTAAGTACTGTATATTAACCAATGGTTAATTAATGTCCCGTTATTGTAAAGCGTTACCTAACATTTACTATATTTAAACAGCACCTTTCTCCCAAGGTCGCTGTACGAGCACTCATAACATACCAACAAAAACAAACTGTCAACCGGCCCAACACCTTAACCTCCCCTAAGGGACAATAAAGCGTCCTCTTATTAGCTTTAGCTTTCTGCTGAATCTTAAATACATGCACATTCTATTATGCATTTATTAACTTTGCCTTTATTTTACTTTTACGCATCTATTTTATTTTATTATTGTATGTTTTAGGTTTTTCCTAAATCTTAAATACACTGCCTTTTTTTTTTCTTTTACTTCAACTATTTTCTTTTATTTTATGACTTTATTTCATCCGTTGACGACGTTCCTACATGAAGCACTGAGTCTCGCTCGTGTTTGAGAAGTGCTGTATAAATAAAATTTCCTTGCCCCCCCCTCCCGTCCGTCCCAGTTCACCCTGGGGGGCTTCGAGGAGCTCCAGGCCATGAAGGTGCGTGGCCGGGCGCGCCTGCAGCTGCCCCCGCTGCCGGAGGACAGTATCCGGGTGGTGCGCGCCATGCGGGCGGCCTCCCCCCCCGCCTCGGCCATGGAGCTCATCGAGCAGCAGCAGCAGCAGAAGAGGGGCCGGCGTAGCCGCAGGGTACGGAACGGGGGGGGGGGGCGCAGGGGGGCGCAGGGGGGCGCGAACACACACACGCACGCACACGCATACGAGCGTGCATATGCACACGCCTACGTACACGCACGCCTACACGCATACGCAAACGTATATTCACACGCATACACACATTCGTACGCATACGCACGTGCATACACACACGCACGCGCATACATACACGCATACGCACACACAAATGCATACACACGCGCACACACACATGTGTGCACGCATACGTACATGCAAGCATTCTCGATTTGGACGTTGGCTGACAACTTAATGGATACATTGAAGACACACACACACACACACACACACACACACACACACACACACACACACACACACACACACACACACACACACACACACACACACACACACACACACACACACACACACACACACACCTTGGTCCCACAGATGGCACAGCCGCCTTGTTTTTTGTGTGTGACAATAACCCCTCAGACTCTGTTCTTCTTCTGTGTACAAACTGTAGTTCATGATACCTCGCTAATACTCTATAGCTGAAACTGGGGCTATGAAGTGGCATTCACAATCCCAAAGAGGCTATTTCTGGAATAGTTGTGGTAGACCGATCCTTAAAGGGGCAGTGTGAATTTAGTGGCATCTGGCGGGAAAGAAATGAAATAGACATGCCATGTTGTACCAGCATGTTTGTACAGTAACCAATAATGGACAAATGACCTATAGTTGCACACACTTTGCTACTACTAGGACATTTCCATAGCTTCTCCTACTATTGGAAAGTCAGGGCTACTCCGTTGGTTGCAATCTGCAACCCCAACGCCGGACGCCACTAAATCATACACACTGTCCCTTAAGAATATCGTAGACGCATTTGTAATGACGGTTTTCTGTTGAAGTTCTTTTTCAAACCGGACTTTGGGTTTGACTTGTGTGCAGACTTCAGTGGTGCGGCACTGACCCCCCCCGAAACATCGCCCGGCGTCGTGTTAATCTTGGTGCTTAACATACCCCCTAGTTTCTTATCAATGGAGCAATGCCTGTTCTGCTCATTGCCCTCTTTCCCTCTATATCTGTCTCCCTCTGTCTCCCTCTCTACCTCCCTGTCTCTCTCTTTCTCTCTCTGTCTGTCTGTGTCTCTGTCTCTGTCTCTCTCTCTCTCTCTGTCTTGCCCTTCTTCCTTGTGTCCCTACAGAGTGCCTTTGTTGATAGCTTGGAAGGCGACAGTCCCTTTGCCAAGAAGCAGGTCTCTACCGTACAAAATACCACTTTTTATTTATTTTGCATTTTCTCTGTGCCTTGCGCTAGTTTTTTTTCTTTGCACTACCTCCTTCCTTCGTCCCCCCCCCCCCCCCCCCTCTCACTATCTCTCGCTCCCTCTTTCTCTCAGTACTGTTACTCTTAGCCTCTCCTGTCCGTTCGGGGATGTGCCGGTACTAATGCTCGCATTTTGGTCACTGATGTGACTATCTTCTTCTCAGGGGTACGACACAACGTACTCCGCGAGGGGCGGGATAGTTGAGTGGTCGGCTCCTGGGTTTGATTCCCTGCCCATTCTAACCCGTAGTCATCCTTGAGCGAGATGACCTCTAACCCCTACCTGCCCCTTAATGAGGTGGATTTGACGTCAAGTTTGAACGTCGCGTTGGCTCAAGATTTGGTTTGGGTGATTGAGACAATTTGTCTGGAACATCTGGAACAGGTACTCTGAACTGAGTACTCTCGTCTATAAAAAATGAAAATAAATAAAAAACGTGTTAACTTCGGTACCCCTCCCCCCAACCTTCTCATCCACTCCTAACCTTTTATTAACTTCCCTTCATCTATTGCCGGTCATGTTTAACTCTTAGCTCTTTGTTAAAATACCCCCCCCCCCCCCCCCCCCATTTATTTAGCTCAGAATAACTTTTCTTCTCTATCCCTCCCTTTCCCAACATTTTTGTTAATTTCGTTTGCTTCTCTCTCACCATTAATCTCTTGCCCTTTCTGTTCACCTTTCTAACACCACTGTTATTTTTTTCTCTCCTAGTTGAACAAAAGCTAGTTAGAATCTCTCTCGGATGCAACACAAGCGCACAATTAACACATTTGTATTCACAAAAAGGAATTTAGTGTGGGTGGCTTTTCTCAGTGGTGACTATTTTCTAGGATCAAGGGTTCCACTTAGCAGGTCCATTATCTGCTAGGCATGGGAATCATTGCCATTTATTTTTGAAATGATCAGGAAAGGACTACAGTGTTAAAAATTATGTTATCCACACACTAATTTATGCCAAGAGTCATTAGCATGCGTATTATTTTATTTAAATGTTCTAAAGGCCGTACATCGCCGGAGCTAGTCAAACAGGAAACAGCAAATCTGTATCTGATATCAGTTCCATGAAGACGTTGTCACCAGAGAAAATGTAAGTTTATTCTCAAGACTACATCCAGTTATGGTGCTACACGTTTAAGGTCTGTGGCCTGTTTAGCGCACGTTGTCCCAATTCTCATCTACTTTAATCTTCCTCTTCCTCTTATACACCCCCCCTCCCCAACCTCCCCCCCCCCCCCCCCCCCCCCCCCCCCCCGCAGCCTGCTCACTATCTGGGGTTGGGTTGTGGGGTAGAGAGGGGTGGCAGTGGGAGCCTGGCTGCCTTGCTAGCTAGATGGCTGGCTGACTGTTTTACATCTGGAGTCACTCAACATTGTATGAGCTGTAGAGGAGAATGTCACGACTAGTTCACCGTATCGGCGTTGCAATGAGGCTCCTCCCGCTGTTGAGACCGGCCGTCACATCGCTAGTTAGCATCGGGAGTAAGGGACGAAAAAAGGGATTTCATCAATTCCGGAGGTGAACGGGAATGTCCAACTGCCACAAAAAAGAATTGACGACGTATTGGAGAGAAATTTGTTCTCACATTTTTGCATAAACATTTTACTCTAATCCAATAATGACAATAATCATAGCTTTTCTTTCGACTTGGTAACTTTGAAACGTTTAATACTAAATTCACGTTTCCATTTAAACCAAACCGTGATTCGGCTTTTCCTTTGACCTCCTGGACGGATGCGGTTGATTGTTATTGTCCCCTAACCCGGGTTAGTAGATAATGGCTTCCCTCCATGCAGAATGACTCACAAACGCAAGATCACCTGTTGCTGCTTCCCCCGCCATCCACCATACATGCACTCACTCTTCCCCCTCGCTCACTAGAGCGAGGGGGCAGCGACGCGGCTGCTGCTAGCCGACTGAACCGCACCATACATCAACCGCACTGGCAGGCTTCTCTCACGTCAGTAATGCTACCCTCATGCCTGAAGCTTGCACGTGTGGCACTGGTTATCTCCTTGTTAGCTTTGGAAAGTTAAGGTTGAATTGTATTAACCTGTGTGTGTGTGTGTGTGTGTGTGTGTGTATCTTTGTGTGTGTATCTGTGTGTGTGTGTCTGTAAATGCATTGCACTCAGAACGGAAATGGGAATGTAGGTATTGCGGATGGTCATTCAAAACAGAATGTATTTGTGCTTGGACTGTTTTGAATTATACAGAATGAGTTTTTATTCTTAACAGTCGGGTGACTTGTGTGTTTGTATCTTAATAGCCCAACTTGGACGTATAATGTTCCCAGGCTTTAATTCAACGATTTTGAGTTGATTTATACCACAAAATGTGTCCGCCGAATCGGACGTGTCAAAATAAAAGCGCAGCTGGGTTTAAAACACAACGTATGCCAGCCGCACCCAGGAAGGTAGAGCCCGCCGCTACGCCTCTGATTGGCTGACTGAGTGTCCCGTCCCGCCCACGCCGCCTCTGATTGGCTGACTGTGTGTCCCGTCCCGCCCACGCAGCCCCTGGTGAAGCAGGACAGCCTGGACACCTACAACGAGCGGGACCCCTTCAAGAACGAGGAGGCCCGCGACGAAGACGAGGACCCCGAGGACTCGGACAGCGGCATCGAGGGCGAGGTGGACCCCCTGGACCGCGACGTCATCATCCAGCCCCCGCCCCCCCCGCCCCCGCTGCGCCCCCCCACCGAGAGGCTCAACTTCCCCAAGGGCCTGCCTTGGGCGCCCAAAGTCCGGTGAGCTCCAGGGCGGCCTATAGCGGTTATCTGTGGTATATGTGGGAAGAGAGTTTATTTGTTATCGGTGCCTTTTTAAATGTCTTTTTTAAATGTATTTTTAAATGCATGCTGCCCTGAAACCAACTTCAATGTGTGAAAACCATTATCCCCTTGGGGACATTAAAGTCACTCACTCACTCACTCACTCACTCACTCACTCACTCACTCACTCACTCACTCACTCCTCACTCACTCACTCACTCACTCACTCACTCACTCACTCACTCACTCACTCACTCACTCACTCACTCACTCACTCACTCACTCACTCACTCACTCACTCACTCACTCACTCACTCACTCACTCACTCACTCACTCACTCACTCACTCACTCACTCACTCACTCACTCACTCACTCACTCACTCACTCACTCACTCACTCACTCACTCACTCACTCACTCACTCACTCACTCACTCACTCACTCACTCACTCACTCACTCACTCACTCACTCACTCACTCACTCACTCGGGTCGGCTTAGCTCAGGAGGTAGGGAAGGTTGCTGGTTCGATCCCAGGCTCGTAGCTTAATGTCGAGGTGTCTTTGAACAGACCGTCGCCCTGCATGATTGACTCATCTGTCGGTGTGTGAATGTTTGTAAAAACTGTAGCAAGTCACTTTGGATAATAGCGTCTGCTAGATTCTCTAAAATGTAAATGCCTCGTTTAAAAAAGAAAGGAAGATAAACCAAAACCCCCTTGTTTGAGTAAGTCCCCGCTCACTTTTGTATTTTTTATAAATATGGCTCTCGCGTGCTTGCACTAGCCACTGCAACAAACTCAAATCAGATTTGGGTTGGCTGTAACCAGTATGTTTGATTGAAGTTACCTGATAGCGCAAAACCGCCTATAATAGATAACTCATGCAAAAGCATGCGCTCAACCCATAAAACCATTAAAAAAACAAGAATTAGACATTAATATGCCTGAGACTCTTACATCAACATTAACTAAAAAATGTAGTGGGTGTTTGGTTTGAATAAGTGATTGTGAGGAATGTGATTTGTTAACTGCGAGTTCTGTGATGTGATGGCTCGATGCACGTGTGAATAAACGTTAGGCACAGGTTTAAACACGCAAAAATATAATCTAGCTTTGTTATTAATGTGAATGTGCTCCAGTATCCTCTGTTTTATTCTGTCAGATGTGGACTAAGAGTACGGCTTACTTCGATGGCCGTGTGACCTGTAGCTTTACCAAGGGGACATGATGGCTGTGTTCTTTTGCGAAGCACAAAGCGATATATTACCGTGTCGTTTAAACTTACTCAACACACCTTTGACTGTGTTGAGCTGGCTCTGGTTTGTCTATCAGTGGGGAAAAGCAAGCAGCCTTAGGCTCTGCAGTTTGTGGTTTATTTGTTGAGCTCCACTTAAATATGCTGAGCCTCTGTGTATATACAATGAGATGAAACCGTCCCTTTTCTCTATTTTGACCATGAGACGCTGCTTTGGGAACATGAATAATGTATAGAAAGGATGCAGAGCGTGACTCGAAAAAGAGTGCGTGCGTGCGTGCGTGCGTGCGTGCCTGCGTGCGATAGAGAGACGAGCATCAATGAGTTTCTACGGCGCTACCGTGTGTCGGTTGGCTCCAGGCATCGTGTGTGTGTGTGCGTGGGTTGTTGTTTATGTGTGTGTGGGTGGTTGTTTGTGTGTGTGCGTGGGGGTTTGTGTGTAAGCAAGCCTCCACCGTGAGAGGGATGTGCTTTTCTTTTTCTTTTGGTTCTTATCGCGCGGAGAACCAGCCGGCAGCTGTCTTTGTTGGAAGCCGAAACGACGGCGGCCTCGCTGAAAACAGGCTGTTTTACCGGCTGTTTCCCT
This sequence comes from Gadus chalcogrammus, assembly GCF_026213295.1. Lineage (NCBI taxonomy): Eukaryota > Metazoa > Chordata > Actinopteri > Gadiformes > Gadidae > Gadus > Gadus chalcogrammus. The sequence goes on from NC_079430.1 coordinate 16,778,550, forward strand.
GCTGTTCCCTCCCATCAGACTCATTATTTCCCTGTGTGTGTGTGTGTGTGTGTGTGTGTGTTTTCTCGCCGCAGGGAGAAAGACATCGAGCACTTCCTGGAGACCAGTCGTAACAAGTTCATCGGCTTCACCTTGGGAAAGTGAGTTCATCGCCACACACACACACACACACACACACACACACACACACACACACACACACACACACACACACACACACACACACACACACACACACACACACACACACACACACACACACACACACACACACACACGTTGAGAGAGTCTGTAGCCCCAAAGCCTTCATGCAGTCCTCCTTCAACAGAATGCCACAAGCCCCTACCTGCTCATTAATGATAAATAATCACTGTTGCTTTGTATGCAAGTGTCTCCTAAATGCCTGAATAATCAATTTTGAGCATCCGTTTGTGGATAACAAATAAATGCAAAAAATGAATTATATTGTGGTTATTGAAGCGTATCACATCTTCCTTTATCCTTCAACTAAAATACATTTTTAGGATGATTTCTGTAAAAAGCTGGTTTTTTACGGCCTGTTTTTCAGCGACATCGACACGCTGGTGGGTTTGCCCCGGCCAATCCACGAGAGCGTCAAGACTCTCAAACAGGTGAAACCTCCCGATCAATACCCCGATCAATACTCCCTCTCGCCACTTCTGCCTCTCACTCTCACAGGAAATCTTCGGCTGTCTGTCACTTTGCTGCCTCTCTTTTCAAACTCGCTTAATTCCAATTTTCTTTTTTTCTACCATTGTCCAATTGAGTTAAGCTCATTATTGCTCGATCAATTTTTGAACCTCCCCACGTTGAGTCTCTGGCGTAGAAATCCATGACTGTCCTTCAAAAGCGCGGGGAAGCAGCAGCCAGACAGAGCAACCATCCAGAACATGTCTGTCAACTCCTCCTAATGAATTATCCTTCTGGGAGGAAACAATGAAGTCGAGCTGCTTTGAGGATTTGCTTCGGGTTTCGTTGTTTTTCGGACGGTACCACTTATTGGTTTCGTACCGTTTATGAGTCCATTACTGTTTTCAAACAGATATAAGAAAAAGTAAAAAAAAAGCGTGCATTAGCTAGGTGAAAAATAACTTTGATACTTTATTTCTGATATTCTCTCTCCCTCTGTTTCCATCCGTCTGTGCCTACCTCTCTCTCTCTCCGTCTGTGTCTGTGTCCACCTCTCTCTCCCAGCATAAGTACGTGTCCATCGCTGAGGTGCAGATAAAGAGGGAACAGGAGCTCCAGAAGTGCCCAATGACACTGGTCAGTCTTTTAAATATCTAGCACGTTGTTCTATCTACCATGGGTATACTAATACTCACATGTACACATTCATAGTACATGACCTCTGTGTCAAGTCGTCGATGTGATTATCGACCTCTTGGACTATGGAATAAACTAATGTTATTCATTGTATAAATTATTATATAATATTTAAATCTTGTAACATGAATGTGTGTGTTCTTCCGTCTGCAGGGGGAGGAGGAGGTGGAGGAGACCCCAGCAGAGATCCTGTACCTGGGCATGCTCCCCAACCTCTCCCAGTATGTGGTGAGTGCCATGGGTACACCCTCCAACATGCACGCGCTGTTCTGAAACACACACCAGTGCTGCAGGAAGGCCCGCCTTGAGCCGATAGTATCTTCTGCAATACGTGTGGATGACATTTAAAGAAACAACGCTCATTCTGCAGGCTTTATGGCTGGCATTTGATTCTGGGTCGATCCTGTTTGAAGGTTGAATGTGTGTTTTGATAGGATTGGTTGGTTGTGGATTAATCCTCAGGTTTTGTTTGAATTGAATAGAATTTGAGGCCATACCTTCCAAGAGATGGTGTTCATGGTGGTGTTCATGGTGGTGTTCATGGTGGTGTTCATGGTGGTGTTCATGGTGGTGTTCATGGTGATGTTCATGGTGATGTTCATGGCGTTGTCCATGGCGATGTCCATGGCGTTGTTCATGATGCTGTTCATGGCGTTGTCCATGGCGTTGTCCATGGCGTTGTCCATGGCGTTGTTCATGATGCTGTTCATGCTGTTGTTCATGGTGTTGTTCATGTGTTCTCAGATCGCCCTGCTCAAGCTGCTACTGGCGGCCGCCCCCACCTCCAAGGCCAAGACGGACTCCATCAACATCCTGGCTGACGTGCTTCCCGAGGAGATGCCGTGAGTCTGAGGGCCGGGGTCCTTGCATGCTCCCTCAACCTTGACCCTTCACTTCAGCATCAGGTTTACAATGAAGAAGACATCGCAGGCAGAATAGCCAAGTTGGCGGAGAGAGGCTTCGGTTCGAGAGCTTGAATGGTCGGTTTTCTTTGGGAGAAGGTCCACATCCTTAAATCCAGTATGCTGAAGCCTGAATGTGAAACATATCATTATCTTGCTGTCTTGGACTGTTTAATTGGACTGTTTAATTCAGGTTATTTGTATGTCCTTAATCACAGCAACTTATTTAAAAGTCTCAAAGGACACACACAGGTCCTTGGGGACTGTAGCTGTGATAATGTGATCCACTGGTTTATTTTCTATCGTTTTTTTTATTTCAATATCTAGTCTGCCATTTTTCCAGGTATTTCATCATTATTTTACTGCAGCCTCATATTTGGCCCTTATAAAATGACACACTTTTACAGTAGGATTAGATTGACTTCAGATAATAAATGTGTGTGTGTGTGTGTGTGTGTGTGTGTGTGTGTGTGTGTGTGTGTGTGTGTGTGTGTGTGTGTGTGTGTGTGTGTGTGTGTGTGTGTGTGTGTGTGTGTGTGTGTGTGTGTGTGCAGCATCACGGTCCTGCAGAGCATGAAGCTGGGCATCGATGTGAACCGCCACAAGGAGATCATCGTGAAGGCCATCTCCGCCCTGCTGATCCTGCTGCTCAAACACTTCAAGCTCAA
>NC_079430.1:16786466-16868966 GCF_026213295.1 Gadus chalcogrammus
CTGGGAGAGAGAGAAGGATGTGGAGGGTAGGGGTTATTTTGAGAGCAGGAGAAAGATTTGGGGGGGCGGGGAGTGAAGATGATGGGTGCAGGCATTCTTCCAGTACGAGAGAAGGAGAGGGAGAGAGAGCGAGAGAGGGAGAGGGAGAGAGAGACTTTTCCATTTGCTGGAGAAACTGAAGGGGAGGGGGGAGAGGTAAGTTTAAAGAGAGACACAACATGAGGGAGAGAGAGTCGATTCAGGTGAGAGAGAGAGTGTGGGGACCTACTGAACACACACCAAGTTGGATAAAGCTTGTGCCGACGACTACTTTGAGAACAGGTTGACCAGCGAAGAACGGAAATGTTGTAGCAGCTAAGGATCTGCAACAGTTACACACAATAATATAATATCTAATAATAACCGTAATCACTAAAGTAATTTTCTTAAACGTTGAAGCTGACTTCAAACGACACATACTTCCTTCTTGATATGTAGTTGGGTTTATTTGTATAACTGTGTGCGTGTGTGCTTTAAAGCGGTTTGATTAAGCTGTTCAGTTTTTTGTATTTATTGTCATTTTTTTATGACCGTTGAATGGCGTCGTTTGTTTGTAATGTGTTATTTATATTCACTGCAGCCATGGCATTTTTTTGCTCCGAATTCACTGATGTGAAAGCTTTTCTTAAATCTTTATTAAAACAGGACTTCTTTGGGAACTCACCATTTAAGATAGTTTTGATGAACACAAATAAGCTAATAATTGGACACCCAATAGATATATACTGTATATACCATCAGTAAGTTTATGTATTTGAGGATGAATAGGTTAAAGGGGACCTAAACTACTCCTGAACATAGGGGTAGGCTAGACAGAATTCCTCCACCTTATCATATTTTATTTTGTACATTACTAGCATAATACAATAATATATGTATTCTAATTCTGACAGCCTCGATAGAGTTTATTGTGTAAGCATGGGACATAATTTTCATGTTTTTGTATATGCATAAATATAGATTATTGATTTATCTGCCCTAAAGTGATTCTTGACTGAAAGATGTCCGCTGGAAGGTACAGGAGTCTGTCTCGCCCCTTACCCGGCCATTATCTCGCTATCCTGCTTACCGGTCGGCCTGGCAACGGCACGATAACTTACCCAAGCTCCAAGTGGCCTTGGTGGGCAATTAACCACCCCTCCCCAAGCTGAGAAGAACACACTCTGTCAAACAAAATGGTGCTGTTTGTGTTTTTATGAAATCTCTGAAAAGTCTTTACTGACTGAGATTTTTACTCCTTTAAAAAACAACTCCAACCTACCTAAATAAAGTGTTGATGGTCAGAATGGTTTTTCTCTAGTTTTCTAATGAGTTTCTGGAAGTTTCGTCCACTGAAATGAATAAGCACATACAAAAAGATCTATGGTTTCTGTTTTGTATCCTTGCTAAAGTCTATTTGGTAGTTTCTCTCGGCTTGTTGGAAGATTTGTCAAATTTGTTTTATAGAATGGTTATTTCTACATTGAATATTGACTTGAGCTTCTGTGTATGAACAAAAGTGCATGGCTGCATTTTAATCTGTTCTTTGGAATAGCTGTTGAATATCACTTTTACATTTACGGTTTTGTGTCTAACAATGGTTCCAGCACAATAATACATTTTATATTTTTTTGCGTTTGATGTGGAATTAAGAGAATTTTACCAGTGTCTGTTTCTCTCTGAAAGGCAATATCCTGGAAAATAATAGAGATATTTTCTAGCTTCTCAGGTTAGCGGCGGTACGATGATATGACGGTTTTTAAAAAGCTTCCACGATATTCAATATCGGTTATCCTTTCTCGTTGTATACCTGGGATCCACACACTCGTGTCCCTAGATAACTGTTTGTAGGATCAACTTCAGATTGTATTGTGTGATACTCGCACAGGGTCATAGAGACACTGGATACCATATATTGTTGAGTTTGTAGACTTATACTTGTAAGTATGTTACACCGACTTTTCGTTTTTTTAAACGTGCCAAATTTGAGTGCCATAATGGATAGTTGTTTATTTTTGTGTGTTTTAAAGTACAGCCTCCAGTAGGCGGTGTTCATCATGGAGGCCTTGTTCAAAGGCTGTCCACATCAAAAAAATATTTGTGTTTCGCAATACAAGACCTTTTTATTTTTTACTACCTGAAACTTGTACAATCATTACAAATGGAGTTTTCTTGGTATGGTGCTTGGATGTTTTAAGCATCATATTAATAATCCTACTACTATATGTGTGCATTTATTGTGTTTTTTTAATTTATTTTGCAGTTTCACATATACCAAGGTTAGCTTAATACAGTGAATATGTTCAGGGTTATGTGCAATGACTGATGAATAATATATGATTACTCAGAAGGAAAATATCGGAGCTGCTTCAATTAAAAAGGTTTGTCCAAATTACGTTTGATGTTTTGTATTGTGTTTTATTAACTGTTATATGTCAGTGTCTCATGAAGAGTGCACAGGTGCCACGGCTAGACAGAAAGGCGTATTCAGTTCAACTGATAAATTAATGAAGATTCTAAAATGTATGGGCCTATGTGAGGCAATTAATAAGACACTGATATCTATGACACTGTTAACAATTATTTTCCAGCAAAGAATAGCGGGATCGTGGAGACACACACACACACACACACACACACACACACACACACACACACACACACACACACACACACACACACACACACACACACACACACACACACACACACACACACACACACACCCCTCCGGGTGATGAGTGAGTGGTTAGCATACAGATGTTGGTTGGTTACAGGCATATTCTATGCCTCATCTGATTGGACTGCGGGGGATTAAAGTGCTAATGCACTGGCATCCATTCTACAGTACATTTCCTCTCATGGTAAGTTAATACAAGCACCATGAGAGGATAGAACTCACAGCGTGGATAAAACAGTGTTTACAAAACTACTGTTTAACAAATACATTTGTTACCTTAACAAAAACGTACAAAATCCAAATTGGGTTAAGAAAATAAAACATTGACGAATAATGCAATTTGTCCTTATAAGATGGAGAATTGTAATTGGTGTCGAGGCTTCCTCTATTAAACATGCCGGTGTGGAAGTTAATCAAAATCCAAATGAGGTTTTTTCATGCAAAATTATTGACCTGCAGTGGCAGTCCACTCGCATCCGGTACACTTGCCTGCCATAGGCAAGGTCTTATTCTTCATGGCTTTATTCATGTCTGAGATTACTTACTAGGCGCATTGGGCATTACCTCCCCCGAAACCATATCCAAATGTGTGTATGTCTGTGTGTCAGAAATTATGTTGCAGTTTGAGGCCTAGTGCTGCTTTGCCATGGAAATCTCCAGTCCAAACCAATCCCTTTGGGCATGTGAAAGTCCCTTCTCCTTCCAGCCTGAAACACAGAGAGACGGACACACACACACACACACACGGTGGAACTACAGTATATCTTGGATTGGCACAGATATCAGCTAGCGGTGTTTTGCATGCCTGTCGAGACCTGATATTCGCGTCAGTCTGGCGTTGCCTTGGCAGTAATTTCCAAACTTGGAAAGTAAATGTAAATATGGGAATGGCATCCAAATATAGGAATGGCATCTCGATGCATCCTAGGAGTCTTGCTCAAGGAGGTTTACGTAACGACCGTGGGCATTGGGCATCGAACCCACAACCATTTGTCTAGGCAAAGATAAAAAAAAAAAATCATAGCAAAGTGTAGCCTCAGCAGTACCACCTTATCATTTTCCACCTTGTTCCTTTAATAATAATATATAATAATACATTTCATTTAGAGGCGCCTTTCAAGACACCCAAGGTCAGCTTACAGAGCATATAGTCATCATAAATCGTTTAAAAAAAAAAAGAAATTGTGGAAAAAATAAATAAATAAATAAACATAATAAAATAAAATAAATAAATAAATAAATAAATCACTCTTAGACGTTGTGTATAATTTTCCACCTTCTTCCTTTGAGAAACTGTCTCTTAACCCCCGACAATAGCAGCATACCGAAATACGTAAACTACTGCTACCTGTTGTTGAAGAAGGCGCCCGTGTACTTGGACCCGTCTGGGAAGGTGTAGGTCCCTCTACCGTGGTACCTGTTGTCCTTAAGCTCCCCTTCGTAGATCGCCCCCGAAGCGTAGGCTACGGTTCCTCTGCCGTTCATCTGGGGGAAGTGACGACTACAATTATGCCGAATTAAAAAATCAACCCTCTGATCTCGTGGATGAATCACAGCATGAATACAACTATAATCTAACAAGAAGACACCTTAGTCGGAGATTATTGTTTGAATCACTCCCGGCCTCACCCCATGTCTTACACACATCCATCCTACCTGATCCTCCTGCCAATCTCCGGTATACACGACGCCATTGGCTGAACTCTGTGTGCCCGGCCCACTTCTCATCACTACTCCTGATTCAGATTTAATGCTTTCTCCTTCTGAAAACACACCAGATATGAAGAGAGAGAAAGAGCCATGGACAGGAAAAACCCAATGTTATCAAAGGGCCAATCAAGCCAAAATGATTTTGGTCGTTCGTTTCACTCACCATAACTGTCCCCATTCGGGAAAATGTAGGACACTTTCCGTGGACCTTCGTCTGAAAGTCCACTCTCCTCTGAGAATATGGGTTACATTTACATAAAAAAAAATATATTACACACACACCAAACTGCAATTCATGTATTTAATAGCCTAAGCAGAAGCAGGTATATAGTACACAAACATACACAGATCCATACAGTTTTGGGGAATAGGGACCTCTTTCAGTGACTTTGAATTTAATTTATCAAATTTATTTCAGACATATCAATATCTTTGGATTTTCTTTGTTTCCTATTGTTTGATAACTTTAAACAATCACACCAACATAGGTCACCATGAAGGAGGCTGGCGGCAGTAACTATGCATACTCTCTTCTGCTTTCCCAAGAGGCCTTTAAAGGGTTCTATGTGGAGGACAAGATATAAAAGTCTCCATTGGAGAAAGGACGGAGAGAGAACACACCTGACCAACGCCGATGTCCTTACCTGACATCCTGATCTCCCGGCTCCTGCTGCTGGCACGCGGTCTGTCAGGAGGACACACCTTAAAACCTTCCTGGTGACATCATATGTTCTTAATGGTTTTAGTGGAACCAGATTGCAGACTGATTATGCAAAGTAACTAACGATATAGACTTGATGAAGAGCTTAAAGGATAAAAAACAGGTTATAGGAGGGTATACACCACCAAGTATTTCTTCAGAAATGAAACAAAGTCCTCTGCTCAGAGTAAACAGCCGTTGCCATAGTGACCGTCAATGCAACCGGCTGTTGTTTGTGGGATAAGTTTTGGTTTCCTGTAAAGAGCACGAATAATAAATAGATTTACATAGAGAATAAGATGGAAACCACGCAGTTATTTATTTGAGAAGGTGAATGCAAAAATAAACAAATCCAAAAATATAATAGATATATATAATTATAATAGGTATAGCGTTACCGGAAAAGAACCATTACCTTTGACCTGTGAGCGCTGACCAATCAGAGCGCAGTCAGGCTGCCGGTAACTTCATCAGCTGTGCTCGGTTTGGTGGCTTACACGTTTATGTTGTTCATGCTTTACTCAACTTTATACCAGAGGATTTGACTGTAAGTATTAATGTATTTCCCTGTTGTGCTCGTAATACCCCCAGCCGTGACTTCGAGAACACTTTACAGCGACTCCCCGCATGTTAGGTTACATAAGGATGTGACGTTAGCTTCAGCCAGCTAGCTAGCGAGCGGAAGCCACAAAGCCGGTATCTCCCCGATGGGTCTGCGGTGAACCTGATGCATCTTTATTAGGGATTCACATAGTGGTGTGGTCCAGGCAGTTAACTATAGGCATCAGCTAGCACACATTTTCCATTGTATTGTATCATTCTCGCCATGAGCTCTGTCGGCTGATTTTTATCCAGAAAAGTGAGCATGACGCTGTAGCTGAGAGCCGTGTAGGGTCTGCTTCATCTAGCCTTCACATGCCTTGTGACGTTTGCTTATTTAAACTGTTGTTTGTGTTTCGGATCTGACGTTACCGGTGTTAATAATGTTGAACATTCACACATTCGTTTCTTTTCATAGCTTGTTTTTTGCGGATTAGATGGATGGACAGTGAATAAAGTTAAAGGTAGGCAGATGAGGTTGTCACCATTGTAGCTTCATACTGTGTTCTTCGTCTTGTCCTTGTTTTTAACCATTTGTGTGATCTCACTTTCTTCCTGGTTTCCAGAAGAGAGATGAGTACAAGGAGGAGAGGTGGGCCGAATAGAGGTGGTGGGAGATTCAACAAGCCAAAAGCCGCAGCTGCTGGACGTAGTCGAGGTGGTGGTCGTAGTGGAGGAGGAGGAGGAGGTGGTGGAGGAGGTGGTAGCAAGAAGTTTGGAGACTGGGATGAAGGAGATGATTTCAATCTTGACTTCGGACCCAGCCGCTTGGCCAGGTAAAGCCCAAACAAATTACCCCAAAAAAAATACTCTAAACAAACAAATCTTAAAAATCAAAGTCGAAAGTGAAAGTAAATCTCTCTTTAACTAACCCGTACCTCCATCCTATCGTACCTTATTATTAATCTGTCCCCATGTTGTCCTCTCTCTCTCTCTCTGCCCCTGCAGACCTGTGTTAGGCAGAGGCGGTGCAAGAGGAGGTGGCCGGGGGGGCAGCAGGGGTGGGGGTCGCGGTGGCGGTGGCGGTGGCGGCGGCGGAGGCAGCAGTGGTCGTGGTGGAGCTGGACGTGGCAAGGCTAGCGGTCGAGGAGGAGGAGGAGGAGGTGGAGGTGGAGGAGGAAGCAGCAGCAGGGGGAGGGGCCGGGGTCTGCCTCGGTCCCTGGTGGCAGAGAGGGACCGGTCACAGCCTAAACCGGTGGAGGTGGTCACGCCTAGGGCGAAGCCTGAAGGCGTGATGAGCATCATGCCCATGCAGACCATCTCCATGACCAACGAGAACCAGGAGCTACTGAAGGAGCTGCTGAAGGAGCTGCAGCTGCAGGACCTTGAAGAGAATTATGAGTAAGTGTAAATAGTTAGTTTAACATTTTCAAGGCAACACATTCTATTTCTTTATCTTGGTGTGTTCTTACCCTCTGTTAGCTTGAGCGATGCACAAAGTACCTTTGATTATTGTTCATAATTAAAGCGCTTAGAGTGGCAATCAAATTTTTTTAATTGCAGTGTGTACGATTTGAGCCACTCGCAGTGAGTTGGCAGGAGCCTTTCAGAATTAATACCATTAATTAACAACCGCTATGATCCAAGATCTTTATTTTTTTTAAAGTTCTTAAAGGGATTTTTAGAAAGATAAAAAACACTTCTTTCGATAAGTCTGAGGAAATCTTCCCATCGTCTCTTTCGCAGTGAATCAGGCTCGGACTATTATGAAGAGGAGGAAGACGAGGAGGAGGAAGAAGGAGAGGAGGAGGAGGAGTACGATGAGCTGGACCACCGTGAGGACGGCCAGTTCTGGAGGACTCACGACCAGCCCGTGGAGAAGGCCGAGCGGCCGGTCGGCCCGGTGGAGGTCGAGATCGAGTCGGATGAGGAGCGACCCTCCCCGGAGCCCGTCGTCTCTCCGTTCGCCGTCGGTAAACTCTGCAGGTGAGCTTCTGACGAATCCCTCGAGTCTCACTCATCTACATTGACTTAATGCTGACATATTATACCCCCAGGTGTGAGTGTGATCACGAGTGGGTCGGTCCACCTAGATGTGTGCTGGATAGATCAGTCTACCAGCCGACCCGGTGGACTGTAGCAAACGTTGCTCATCTATCCGTCATACATCTAGGTGGACACGCCCACTTGTGATGGCAGAAGAGGAAGTTTTTTCAAATGGGCTTGTAACGGCTGATCACACTCACACCTATTGGTGTGATGTGTCACCTTTAAATGCTTCCCCGTTCACACCGCCCCTCTGCATCCCCCCTCCGTCTCCTCCCCCAGGTACGGCTTCGACCGCGAGCGCAGCCGTCTGGCGCTGGAGGCCAACGGCGGGGAGTTCGGCGCCACGCTGGAGCGCCTCCTCAACCAGGTGTTCGTCGAGCGCTTCGGCATGAAGGCGGTGTCCCCCGAAGGCCTGCAGGGGGCGCCCATGGACGAGTGCCTGAGCCAGCGGGAGGAGGAGGCGCTGGCCCTGGCCGCCATCTACGGCGAGCGCTTCGAGGAGCGCATCGCCAACTCGGTGTGGACGGTGAGCCTGGACCTGGAGTTCCTCGCCGACAGCCTCCACAGGAACAACAACGGCAACAACCTCGACAACGGCGGCGGCGGCAGGAGCTACGGACGCCGCCACGGCGCCCCCGCGCCGATCCTTCTGCGCGACGTCTGCCGCTTCTTCCTGCGGGGCCAGGCCTGCCGCTTCGGCGACAAGTGCAAGTTCAAGCACCAGATGCCCACCAAGGGCCTGCGGTCCGGCGGGGGGTCCCCGGACCCCACGGGGCCCAGCCAGGCGGGCTTCAGCAGCTACGCCCCCCCCGAGTACGAGCTGATGGTCCGCTTCCCCAAGGGCAACCGCTACCCCTTCCAGCCGCCGGTGGTGGCCTTCAGCACCAACGACGAGGCGGTGAGCGGCGCGGGCCGGCTGGCCGCCACCGAGCGGCTCTTCGCCGAGGCGGCGGCGGCGGCCAAGTGCGGCGAGCCGGTGGTGTACACGCTGATCACCTGTCTGGAGGACGAGGGCGTACTGGTGGAGCTGCTGTCCGCCGCGCACCACAAGTACAGCTCCCCGCCGCCCGTCCTCACCCCGGTGCTGCCCCCCGCCCCCCCGCCCGTCACCTACTCCGCCTCCTCCTCGCTGATACCCTCCGCCGGGGGGAAGGGCAAGGGCGTGGCCCGGGGCAACGCGCCCGCCCCGGAGGGCAGGGTCAACGGCGCCGTGAGTGGCGGGAACCAGACCGCCAAGCCCGCTCCGGCCAACAACCACAACGCCACGACGCAGCAGCGACCCGCGCAGACGTGGAGAGAAGGTGAGCGAACACATCCGAGTTTTTTTAAATCCATGGCGGAGGCTTCTGCTCAATCACTCTTCCTCCCTAGGCTCCATAAGAGAAAAGGAATGAATCCCACATATAATCAAATGAGAATCAATATTGCAAATCAAGGTAGATTAACAATAATATTCAATGTGTAAACATATACGACTGGTTATGGTGCTTGGGAGAGTAATAAAATAAACAATGTAATAAAATATGAACATGATCTGCATGTATGAGCTGTTGCCGGGACAACGATGTCACACCTTCTTCCTGTGTCTTGTCTTGTGCAGCCAAAGACCGAGATGACGTGGAGGTGGAGGAAGAGGAGGGGGACGAGGAGGAGGAGGACGAAGGCGGGGCGGTGAATGTGGAGACGGAGAGCTACGTCCACCTGAGGAAGCAGATGGTGCGGAAGCACGAGTACAAGATGGACAACGTGCTGCAGGAGAACGGCAAGCTGTGCAGGGACTTCCGCAGGAAGCCGGTAAGACACCACCTGCTTCTGAACCGTCTTGTATGGGTGTGTTCACTGGGAGGCTGTCGATGGAAATGTAGTGTGAGTCTATTAACACATTCCACTATGTTTAGCATTAAAATGTCTTTATTAGGAATAACACCTTCAGGTGAACCCATCTCGTCTTCAAGGGCGTCCTTAACAACATAAAGTACAATAACAACATAATAAGAACATCTTTCTTACTAACAAAAATAAACACGAAAAAAACATTACATTTACACTTAAACATCTTTCTATAAATTTCGACTGGACAGAGTGCAGAGTGTATCTTTAGTAATAAGAACAAGGAAGGGTTAGTACGGGTAAGTATATGCGTTTAATTATTTTATCTGGTAATGGACAGGCAAGTAAGCTTAGTTTTGAATGGACCACAATTTCCCCAACAAAGAAGTATAGTGTGGATGACAACTCTGAAGTCTTTTGCTTTTACGATATGACGATTAAAGAGGACAAGAAGAAAGGGCAAAATAAAAATGGGTGGCAAGTTGGCAACAAACCAATATCACTTAAAATCTCCTTGTGTACAGTGTGTCACCTCCATTGCTCATGGGTCTGTTTTTTCGCGTGCAGTCTTCCAGGCGCTATGACGCCATGCTGCAGCAGAGGCAGAAGCTCCCAGCCTGGAAGGAGAGGGACCACATCCTGAACCTGCTGGACGACTGTCAGGTGCTGGTAGTCAGCGGCATGACCGGGTGAGGAACCGCAATTGAGGAACTGTCTTTGGTTAAAAGGATTTTTGTTATGTGTCACATCGGGAGAATTGAATAGATGCGTTCAGAAAATGGATGAACTTTGCTTTGAGGAAACCTAAGACCATAAAATCAAAATGATTGGGGTATTGATGTTTTATCCATTTATCAAATCCATTTAATTCACGTTTGCTCCTTATGTTACATTATAACCAGTCCTGTCCGTACAATTCAAAATTAAAAGGAAGTTAAGATTCAGATTTGAGTTGAAATGAAAACATAATAAATTCTACAACAAATTAAAAATACTCTGCACACCACTGCAATTGAATTCCTTTTTAGTTGGACTTCCTCATACCCTAACACATACCAACAGGTTGTACCACCTACTAATATCCGTTTTCCTCGTGTCCTTTAGGTTGTATGTATGGCATATGCACTATGTATATTTTTAGATATTTTTAAACGTATGTATTTATTTGATGTACTTTGCACCATTGGGGAGTGAGAGCATCGTCATTGATCCTCAGTATGTCCTACATATTGCTGAACTAACATTACAAATGACTTTGCCTTTTAGCTGCGGTAAGACCACGCAGATCCCCCAGTTCATCCTGGACGACACGCTGGCAGGGCCGGCGGACCGCGTGGCCAACATCATCTGCACCCAGCCCAGGCGCATCTCGGCCATCTCGGTGGCCCAGCGCGTGGCCGAGGAGAGGGCCGAGCGCCTGGGCGCCACCGTGGGCTACCAGATCCGCCTGGAGACCGTCCGGGTACGGTGGGGGGGTCACACAAAGCTCCGGGTGTTGGTTTAATCATTCCTCCCCAGGCTCCGTAAGAGAACATGAATGAGTCCCACAAGGGAAATGCAGGTGTTACAGCAGCACATGCATTGGTTAATCAAGGGAAACAAATGAGAATCAATATCGCAGACCCAGGGAGAATACCTGTGATGTTCAATATGTATCCACCGTAGGCTGCCAGATCCACCTGGAGACTGTCCGGGTATGGGGGGGGGTGGGGGGTAAACCTCCAAGGTTATGGGGCGTCCTGATTGGTGCTGATCAAGAAGGGGAAACAATAATGAGGAAGGAGAAGATGGAAAATAAAATGTAAGAGGATAGAAATAAAAAACGACTGAAGGAATATTTCTTTATGTTAATGTTTAATATCATCAGTCAACAGCTTAGAATGCAACGACAATTGTTAGTTGTTACGACTAAAGGTGTTGTTGTAATCTATTCTGTCAGACTCTGATTTGAACATTCACTGTAGTTTTAATGTGGGAGTCTTGACAATTAATTTCCTCTTTTTAAATGATTTGTATATCATTTTAATCTATAGTGATTTATACTCTAGATTTTGTTTCACATTCATGTAGAAGTCCTTATTCTGAGTCACTTGTCAGTTGTCTCACAGCCTCTGACGGTGAACACGGATACCGATCATTAAGTAGCAGGTGTGTCGGGGGTGTGGTGGTGTAAAGGTTCATGGTTCCACTTCGACGCAACGCAACGACCACGCGGACGCTTCGACGCAGTCGTGAACCTTCATCCGTTCCGCGTCGGCGTTTAGCGAGCGGACCAATCACAGCGCTTGCTGCTGCGTCGAAAGGACGTTTATGGGTCCGTGAACCCCCCCATGCGTTGCGTCGACGTGGAACCATAACCAAGCCTTTAGTCACACAGCGGGTATGAACCCCAGGCCCTCCCCTTCTCCATCCGTCTCCTCTTGACCCCAACACTCCCCAATAACCCAAAAAAAGAAATACTCTAAACAAACAAATCTTAAAAATCAAAGTCGAAAGTGAAAGTAAATCTCTCTTTAGCTAACCCTTACCTCGCGCCCCCCCCCCCCCCTCCTCAGTCCTCGGCCACGCGGCTGCTGTACTGCACCACGGGGGTCTTGCTGCGGAGGCTGGAGGGAGAGGCGGACCTCCCGGGCGTCACGCACATCATCGTGGATGAGGTGCACGAGCGCACAGAGGAGAGGTGAGCTCACCGAGTCTGGCTCAACCGTGACCCCCCAAGCACCCCCTGTTTTGGATGTTGTTTTATTTATTTATTTATTTAAAGGGACAGAGCACATTAATAGACATGAGCACCGGAGTCCAATATGTAAACGTTCCAGATTGAGCCATGCAGGCTCATTTTCATCTGTAGTCCCTATGTATCTTGAAATGTACATTGGGACGGTTTGTTAAACCGGCACTTTATCTACCAGTTATTTGCGCAATTAAGAAGAGATATTTAACCTAGAACGTTTCTCCAGAATAAAACGAGCCCATCCACAGGTTAATCCATCCAGGGGACTTTTCTCTATAAATCTTTGGGTTCTGTTCTTTCCCCCTCAGGTCATGAAAATGACAAACTGTAGTGACAACTTAAACCACTAGAGGCTGCTATTGAGAAAATGTGCATAGTGTAGTTTTAAGAGCTTTCCGGTTCTTATCACCCAACGAGACCTACTTTGGATATACTTATTGATCAGACTATACTGCTTCTGTTCCATCCCCCCTGTGGCCTCACTGAAGGACCAACTCATGGTGGTTTATTCCCGTTTTGTTTCCCAGTGACTTCCTGCTGCTGGTGCTCAAGGACCTGATGGTGAACCGGCCCGACATGAAGATCATCCTGATGAGCGCCACGCTCAACGCCAACCTCTTCTCCGAGTACTTCTACAACTGCAACACCATCCACATACCTGGTAGGGCCTGGCACGGCGAAGCGCACGGGGAATGTGCACGTGCTCACACTACTCAGACACGTGCCACACCCCGACGCTCCCATCTGATCCTTCCTTTGTTCTCTTCCAGGCCGCACCTTCCCCGTGGACCAGTTTTTCCTCGAAGACGCCATCGCCAAAACCCGGTAAACAAAGAGAACATACTGTTGATCCCACCGCTGTGAATAATACCATTTTGTAGCCACATGAGGCACAAGGGAAGTTATGTTGCCTCCACAATAGTGTTAACTAGCTCCCGTGCCCCCAACAGCTAAAACATCCCTTTTGTTTAATACCTGACATAAAATTGTTAAAGGTGACATATTATACCACCAGGTGTGAGGGCGATTAGCCGATGCAAGTCGTTTTGAAAATCTGCCTCTTCTGACATCACAAGTGGGCGTGTCCATCTAGATGTATGACAGATAGATGAGGAATGTTTGCTACAGTCCACTGGGTAGGCTGGTAGACTGATCCATCCAGCACACATCTAGGTGGACACGCCCACTTGTGATGTCAGAAGAGGCAGATTTTCCAAACAGCTAATCACACATAATATCAGCGTTGATATTATTTTCAATAGAAACATGTATTCAGTATTGTTTTACTTTCCTGTGCAGCTACGTGATCGAGGACGGTAGCCCGTACATGCGCTCAGGGAAACAGGGGTCTGGGGGACGAGGAGGAGGAGGGAAGGGAGGGTCGAAGGGCGTGGTGGACGACCAAGGAGACGACCAGTGGAGCTTCTCCTCGCTCTGCAAGAAGGACTTCGTCAAAGACTCCATCCCCGACCAGCAGCTGGGCCTGGCAGAGCTGACTATCCGGTTCAAAGGTCAGCACGGGAGGGACACCCCGCATCAGATCATCAATGAGTCTAGGGGATCCCTTTCACTTGATGTTTATTTTAACGCCTACTTTTATGTCGCGTTGCTTTAGCAGTGCAAAGTAAGCGGTGCACTGAAATCCATGTCTTTTTTTGACACCCCACATCAGATCATTTGAGACACATTCTCAGGAAAATTTGGGATTAATTTCACTTGATGTTTATTTGAACGCCTACTATTATTTTGTAATTGGTTGGATGCATGTACACTGAAATTCATGTATTTTTTTAAAACATGCCTCCATTTCGTTCACCTGAGGTAAGGAGTGCATAGTTTAGCCCTTTGGAATGTATCAAACCATACACTTGATTGTAAATACTTACACAGTGCAACTCTTGGCATTTTCGGAAACTTCAAACTGTTTATTTCAGATGACCTAGAAGATATGACCTTACGTCAAAGCATTCATGCCATGATCAGTCACTTGATTAGTGCTAACTTTTGGGCTGGTCCAATGTTTGCCATAAGCTCAGACCATTAGTGGACTATTTGCGATTGGAAACCTACACCATTGTCACACACGGCACAATGTGCAAAGTCCCCGACTCGTATGATTTTACCTGTGAGATCCCACCTTGGCTAAACACGCCACTGCTTTCTGCACGGCCTACAGATGTGAGCAAGCCGGTGCTGAAGACCATCGCTGCCATGGATCTGGACAAGATCAACATGGACCTGGTGGAGAGCCTGCTGGAGTGGATCGTAGACGGGCCCCACGACTATCCCCCCGGTAGGACTGGACCCCACCACCCCCGAGTCCTCCACACGCAATAGGATCAATACCATCAGAGGCCCTTTGCCTATAGGAGAGTGAGATGATGTGATTGATCAATACCATCAAAGGCCCTTTGCTTATAGGAGTGAGATGGATGGTGTGATTGATCAATACCATCAAAGGCCCTTTGCTTATAGAAGATGGTGTGATTGTAGCGAGGGTGGATGAGACTGTTGAATTTCTGTGTCTATTATTTTATCGTCCTAATTGGTCAAGAACATGATTTGGTTTTAATATTTCAAATAATATGGTTTTAACATTTCAACATACATGTGTCACATATGACGTATGCCTATTGTCAATTATGTCATAAGACTTATGGGACCTGGCATAGCATCCCCGTTCTAGAGATTAATCCATGTTAACGTTTGGATTAACATGAGACGGACGGCGACAGAGACTGAGCTGTGCGGTTGACCTTCTCCCTGATGTGCTCCAGGTGCTGTCCTGGTGTTCATGCCGGGCCTGGCTGAGATCAAGATGCTGTATGAGCAGCTGCAGTCCAACCGGATGTTCAACAACAGGAACAAATCCAGGTGGGTCAAGGTCCAAGGTCATCACCCTGGCAACAAGCCTCCATGAACACAGGCCTTCTTACCAGACGGATGTCTGTTGAGATGTTCTCCTGGCCGTCCAGATGTGTGCCTACGTTTTACTGTAGCTAGGTGGTAGTGCTTTGCGTTTGAGTGTAGAATGAGCAGAATGTCTGTCACCTTTTAGCTTTCGTCACCTGGATGCTTGCATTCAGCGTTTTTTTTTCTATCAACCACCTCCGGTTTGATCCCTCATCTCTGTGATCACGTGATCCCATCCAGGTGAAGGAGCATTGAGTTATCAGGAGTACCTAATGATGGTGTGTGTGTGTGTGTGTGTGTGTGTGTGTCAGGTGCGTGGTATACCCGCTCCACTCGTCCCTCTCCAACGAGGAGCAGCAGGCCGTGTTCAACCGGCCGCCGAAGGACGTCACCAAGATCATCATCTCCACCAACATCGCCGAGACCTCGGTCACCATCGACGACGTGGTCTACGTCATCGACTCCGGCAAGATGAAGGAGAAACGGTAGGAAGCAAGAAGCCAATCATGTCTCGTCTTTTTGCTTTAGTGTCAGACTCTTAGTTCATCGACTGGCTCCTTCATGCTCCAGGAAATCAGGAAGCCAATAGTTTATCACGACTGAACGATTTGAATACAGCGAGTGTTTGTGTGTGTGTGCGTGTGTGTGTGCGTGTGCGTGTGCGCGCGCGCTGTGTGGAGTAATTAAGGGGAGGATCGTCTGATAGATTGGTTAGTACCCTCAGCCAAAATTCTCTGGGTTCAATCCCCATCAGTCAGACGCCTAACCCCTACCTAAAGATCTGTAAACACTTTAATCACTTTGGGTTAAAACATCCACTAAATGTCTCGATGGTAGATTGTTCTCCATATACTGGTATTGACCCGTCTGTCTGCTCGCTACCTGTCGCAGGTACAATTAACGGTGCAGAGGGCAGCCTAAACACCCTGCCACTTCAAGCCTTACACTTGTATTGTATTTGAGCTAGCGGTTAGCTTTACAAACGGTTAGCTGGAGACTGATTGGATCAGGTGTAGCCATCAGTCGAAAGAGCACGGTGATAACCCCACCAGGGTAAGGGCTTCGAGTCCCAGCTGAATGCCGAGGAACGTACACACCCTTTGTAATTATAACGCGTCCACGCAATGGCCTAAGGCGGGATCGTGTAGTGGCTCCCAGCCGAAAGGTACCGGGTTCGATCCCCTGGCGTACCACCTGCCCCCTCTGGAATCACTGTTGGGCACTTTGGACTTAGTTCAGAGGTCACCTAGACGCTGCATAACCACCGTGTCCCTCCCCTCCTACTTGTTGTATGTTGTACGTCCTGGCACTTAATGTACAGACTTACTGTATTTCGTACTTAGTTATAGTACTTGGTTATGTAGCATCTTATCCTAGCTGTGGTTGTTTATATATGTGTACAGGGAATGGGTTAACCTAGCGATTGTTAGTGCTTGACACTTGGTCCTATGAACATCCTTACTCAGGGTGTCCGCGCATCCTTAAAAAGTCTTAAATTCATGTTTCTAAATTGAAGGCCTTAAAAATACTTAAATTCGTTACAAATCTCATATGCTGGTCTTAAATACTGTAACTCAAGGTCTTGAATTTGTCGGGGCAGGACTATTTATTTTTTTATTTTTCTCGGGGAACTTTTCAGGAAGGACATGTAGAGAGGCTTCTTTCTTGCTAGCTGCATATATAAACGATTATCTGCGTGCTTGCTAGCTAATCTGCGACAATGGGTAGGTGCAATTTCAAGGACAGTTGGCTGGAAGATGTCTGTTTCCAAAGTTGGCTCGCGTCTGTTGCCAACCCCCACCATCGCGTGTTTTAGGTCTTAAATTTCATTCAAGGTGGTATCAAAAATGTCTTAAAAATACTTAAATTTGACTTGCTGAAACCTGCAGATACCCTGTACCGACAGCCATATATTGTTGTTTCTCTTTCTTCTGACAAATGCACTTTTTGTAAGTCGCTTTGGATAAAAGCGTCGCTAACCGCCCTCAATGTAAATGGATGAAAAACAACCCTCTTCCTCACGAACCCCCCGGTGACTGTTGACCCCCCCCCCCCCCCCCCAGGTACGACGCGTCCAAGAGCATGGAGAGCCTGGAGGACTCGTGGGTGTCGCGGGCCAACGCGCTGCAGCGGCGGGGGCGGGCGGGCCGCGTGGCCTCGGGGATCTGCTTCCACCTCTTCACCAGCCACTGCTTCGAGCACCAGCTGTCAGAGCAGCAGCTGCCCGAGATCCAGAGGGTCCCGCTGGAGCAGCTCTGCCTCAGGTAGGACCCCCGTCGGTCGGTCGGTCGGTCGGTCTATATGGCATGTTTGTCTGTGGGGCTAGTCTGTCTGTCTGCAGCTAGTCTGTCTGTCTGTGGGGCTAGTCTGTCTGTCCGTCTGTCCTGCTCGCTCTGCCTCAGGAGCGAGGCGAGAGATAAGGGGAGGACTATACTGAGGGACAAGAAATTAAAATATGAAAATATATTCATAGTTCATACAAATAATCACCCTTTATTTTTTTTTAAAGGTTTTACTTTTTTTATTAATAAATACTTTGAATATATATAAATCAATAATTTATAAATACTTATCGGCATATTTATGTATATTTTGAAAGTATGAACTTGGCCCTACTATGAAAACATAAACAATTAATTAGAGTTATCTTAAATTAGTTTAGGATAACTCCAAATCTAATGAGGATGTTTCAATTCTCTGCTGTTCTGAAGCACAAACAAACCAATGTCCACGATCAAGTTCAACGATAAATTGACTACAGACACTCAAGTCTCCATACCATGTAGGGCTTTGACTCCGAACTTCGTCATTCGAATATAATTCGAATATCAAAAAATAAATCAAAATTCGAACGAATATTAGGCAGCCCTTAATATTGGAACCTGTTATGGGCAGGCCAAGAGAGAGAGACGTCGGAGAACCCGACGCAGTCTATTCATACTGTCGTAATGACCATGGAAGAGGCAGTGAATGAAGTATTGATTAGACAGCGATTTATTAGAAACCTGATAAACCGTTGGAACACGCAAGACCGGTAACCATAGCAACGCCGGTAAACAAACCTCGCGAAGCCCAATCCAGGTCTTACCGAAGGCATTTAATGGTCAAAATATTATTATTAAATATTTGAATATATTTTAATATTAATAAACAAACAAACTTCGAATATGATTTTTGGGCAAAAGTCAAAGCCCTAATACCATGACACAACCCGCTCCCTCCCTGCCCCCCCCAGGATCAAGATCCTTGACCTGTTCGCCGACCGCACCCTGGCCTCGGTCTTCTCCCGCCTCATCGAGCCCCCGGAGCCGGCCAGTGTGGAGGCGGCGGAGCAGCGTCTGCAGGACCTGGGCGCGCTGACGCCCAGCGAGATGCTGACGCCCCTGGGCTACCACCTGGCCTGCCTGCCCGTCGACGTGCGCATCGGCAAGCTCATGCTGTTCGGCGCCATCTTCCGCTGCCTGGACCCCGCCCTCACCATCGCCGCCAGCCTGGCATTCAAGTCCCCCTTCGTGAGGCCCCGCCCCTCGTCCACGCACACACACACACACACACGTGCAAGCACGCCCCTGTCACGCATACGAACCTGTGAAGGGATTTAACCGGCTGAAGAGCTGTGAGATTAATTAGAATACTAGTAGGACTTCTAGAGCGCTTTTGCTGACTCCAGAAACGCTTTACTAATGGCAAAGAAACAAACGAGGAAAGCAAAATTTAGATATTGGAATTGGTCCATAATAGACATACTTTTAACGCGCATGTAAAAGCTCACTCAGTCAAAGAAGTCCGTCAGTCATTCACGCACTCACTAACCAACACAGATATTTGTTGGCCCAAATGCATCCTAGTTGATCTAATTAGCTGGACTGAAGTACTGATGACTACCAGTTCTATTACGTACGAGTTGACCAGGTGTTAAGGTGTTTGACCCCCCCCCCCCTGGCTCCAGGTGTCTCCGTGGGACAAGAGAGAGGAGGCCAACGAGAAGAAGCTGAACTTCGCTCTGGCCAACAGTGACCACTTGGCCCTGCTACAGGCCTACAAGGTACGCACGCACGCACAATAAAAGAAAATTAATAAAGTAAATAAATTGCCCACCCTAGCCTTAAATCAATCAAATATTTGTTGGGTTATATTTTGTGTCCACTTAATCGTGTAGTAAGCAGCTGATTTGAGTTGATCCTGCATCACCCTGTCAGGTTTCATTCACAATGATGATTGTTGATTGTTTATGACACTCACTCGCGTGCCATTTGTCTGCAGGGTTGGTGCAACGCCGCCAAGAACGGGAACCAGGCCGGCTTCCGCTACTGCCGGGAGAACTTCCTGTCTGGACGCGGCCTACAGGTCGGCCAATCACAATCCACCACCCTAAACCCTAACACTCCATATACAATGGTTTAACTTTTTAACTGATGTTCAACTCCCAGCCTAAGGGCATTGGGTTCCAGATGAATACTTTATTTATCCCCTGGGGAAATTATTATTATTATAATAGTTATACTTACTTAGTTATAATGCCATCAGTATGGGCTGGTTTAAATGTTTAGCCTCACGTCTTTGATGTCCTATTGGCCCAGAGCCTGCGTGCTGGGGCTTGTAGTTTGCGGTGCGTTTGATTTGTGTTCCATGTTTCCGACCTGCAGGAGATTGCCAGCCTGAAGAGGCAGTTCACGGAGCTGCTGTCCGACATCGGCTTCGTGCGGGAGGGGCTGAGGGCGAGGGTCATAGAGAGGGCCAGCTCCATGGGCATGGACGGGGTCCTGGAGGCCACGGGGTCGGAGGTCAGTCCAGGACGCGCAGGCACACGCGCACACGCATTCACACACACGGGCGCACATGCATTCACATACGCATTCACACACGCACGCACAGACACGCATTCACTAACACGCGCGCGCACACACACGCATTCACACACGCGTGCACACGCGCATTCACACACGCGCACTCACACATGCGCGCACACACGCACGCGTGCGCACACACACACACACACACGCATTCACACACACACGCATTCACACACGCACACACGCATTCACACAGGGACCCACAAAATGTCAAATGTATTTCACCGTCAATCTGGATACTTTTGCCATCATAAATCTGTAAAAAAAAAAAAAAGTACAAGTAAAGTTGGTACATAAAACTGTTGATCGCCAAATGGCAAACCTCAGCAACCATAAGATTTTAATCTTTAAACGCTCAAATTCTGCTGTTGAGAGTGGAGCACACTCGACTCTCTCCCAAATCGACCTTATCTCACATTCAACCCGGCACAAATGACCAATCCCCTTTCCCCCCTCCACCCCCAAGGCCAACCTGAACTCTGACAACATCCGCCTGATGTCGGCCATGCTGTGTGCAGCGCTCTATCCCAACGTGGTGCAGGTGAGAACACAAACCCCTCTCCACGCCGTCGCCAAACGGCTCATTTCAAACCCGATCCATTTTGAACGTTGGTGCCGACTGGTGTCAACGTGCCTCCCGTGTCTCCCCCAGGTGCGCTCCCCCCAGGGGAAGTACAAGCAGACCAGCAAAGGGGCGGTCATGCTGCAGCCCAAAGCGGACGAGCTCCGATTCGTGACCAAGAACGACGGCTGTGTCAACGTGCACCCGTCCTCCGTCAACTACCCGGTAGGATACGTATATGTTTTTTTATGCTTTCATATATATATATATAGAGAGAGATAGAGAGGAAGGTATGGAAGATGGAGGGGAGGAAATGCAGCAAATGACGGACCACGGGAGGGATTCGAACCCGGGTCGCTGCGTTCAGGACTGTGCCTATATGGTACATGCTTAACCTGGTGCCCCCAAGAAAATACATTTATTTGTTTATATATCTATCTCGCGTCTCTCGTCATCCTCGGAGAGTTTTGTGGATAGTGTATGCTTTCCTCCCACTGGTTCGAGGTTTGAACCCCAATAGCCACAGTCTAACTGCAGGCATCCTAAACCCTGCCTCCTCCTTGACGACAACATACAAAAAAGATGGGCGAATAAGCAGTTAATAATGGCTTTCGACTTAAAACTGTGGCAAGAAAAAAAAAAGAGGCGGGAGTGAATTAAAATTGGCATGACTTGAGTCAATTCCTGCAAATCCCTTAATCACTGTTGCAGTCCACGAAGACTTCACAGCCCCCCTAACCCAAAGTCCTCTAGAGGGGCATTTGAAAACTCCCCTCTAATCCAAGGCAAGAAGAAACCGTGAAGGAGTGCCCTGTAGAGGTTACCCCTCAAATGAATCCTGACTTTATGGAGTCTGTTCATGCGACACATTAAGAGTGATTTTGTTTTGCGGTGCAGGTGCGGTACTACGACAGCCCGTACCTGGTGTACCACGAGAAGGTGAAGACGAGCCGCGTGTTCATCCGGGACTGCAGCATGGTGTCGGTGTACCCCCTGGTGCTGTTTGGCGGGGGGCAGATCACCGTGGAGCTCCACAAGGGGGAGTTCCTCATCTCCCTGGACGACGGGTGGATCCGCTTCGTCGCCGCCTCTCACCAGGTGGGTGGGGCGACGTGCTGGGTTCTGATTGGCTTTGAGTCATGTGATGTGTGGGGGATTTTTGGCTACGTTTGAGTGACGAGTTTTATATGAATCGTTAATGTTCTAGTAGTCAAACGTCTGCCTGAAACATTCACAAATGAAGATAATTCACGTTGTTTATCGGTTAAAAGAAATTCAACAATGGGCATAAAGGAATCTCAATTGTCTGTTTTGATTTGATACAGCCAGTGATAAGGTGGGCAGGCTTATTTACCTCCATTTACATTCAGGGGATTATGATTATGACGCTTTTTATCCAAAGCGATTCACAACCATTCATTCACACACCGACGGTGGAGTGAACCCCTCAGGGCGACAGCCAACTCGTCAGGAGCAGTCAGGGTGAGGTGCCTTGCTCAGTGATACCTCAACACTCGGCTAGGAAGAGCCGGGGATCGAACTAGCAACCTTCCGGTTACCCGCCAACCTCCTGAGCTACTGTCGCCCTGATGTTAGGATCATGTTGTGTCACAGTCATGTGATTCAAAACGGTACTATATACGTTCAAGTGAATCACACGGTGTGTGTGTGTCTGTGTCTGGTTCCAGGTGGCTGAGCTGGTGAAGGAGCTGCGTAGCGAGCTAGACCAGCTGCTGGAGGACAAGATCCGTAGCCCCAGCATGGACCTGTGCACCTGCCGGCGCGGCTCCCGCATCATCCACATGATCGTGCAGCTCATCTCCACGCAGTAGAGCCATCCCTCCGTTCACACTCCGACGCCCCCTCCCCCCCACCACCACCACTACAGGATATAGGAACCGGGACTCGAGCAGAGTCGGACAGACGGGGACAGCACCCTGTTGTCAAAACCTCCACCCTTTTCGGACACAAATTGGATTCCCACTATCGTCCCTCATTCCCTTGGAAAAGCATATAAAATGGATATGCAGTCGATGTGGCTTGTAGTATTCTCAGTACCATTGACGTGATTGGATTGCTATTTCTTTGGAAAGGAAATTGTATTTATATCTTTTTTTTGTTGACTAGTCTTACCAGAAGCGCCTTGGTCGACTCTGAGGACTCTTCCCCAGTTAAAAGGTTTAAAGTTTTAGTTCAGCAAGGAAATCTATTTCCAGTGTAGTTTTTGTGCATACATTTTCGACGCATTTCCTGATAGTTCTCACTTTTTAACCTTACTTTTAACCTGCATTATTATTTTTTCCTTTGTAGGTTACATGTACCTGCTCAAAAACTGAGAAACGTATTTCAAGTCCATATTGGATTTCCTATACGATCATGTCTGTATTTATAGAAAAACGCATGAGTGAGGAGCTCTGGGAGCTTCTGCATGCTTTTGTTCCACTTGCTCTACATTGACGGGATGTACACGCATGTAACAGAGGTCAACAACTGCTCAAAGGGGTCCCAAGGGCTGAACGGATGATTATTTAAATTTAGAGCTGCCAAAGAATCTGAAACTTGTTTCATATCAACTGAACACACCTGTTGGCTTGTACTGAGAATAAAATAGCATTTTTGAGTCGGCTTTGCTCTGTGTGAGGCCATATAAACTACATCTCACTACTTCATTGTCACTGACTCAACGTTGAGTGTTTTTACTAGCAGTTGCCTAGGTGCCCCTCGGATACAATAAAGGGTGAGGATTTACAGGCTGCTGGTGAACGGCATCTCCATTCATTCAGTCTGAACGACTCAGACCGTCTCTAGGACAACAATATGCCAACAAATCAGCCATCACTGTCCCATTCCAGGCTAAGCTGTTGCTAGTTTGAAGTGCCAAGGTAAGACCCATTTCTTTAAATCCAATACACACTGCCAGACATGATAATACATGTTATGCATCATATCAGTCTCCTATCTGACTAAGTTAATGAATTCCTAATTATGTATTCCTCATTCATGTTGAAGGATATGACTTATCACATTGGAATCTGAATAGGAATGCCTTCATAATGGTAAAGTACATTAACTAGTAACTTCTGAATGCTGGACTTTGATAAGTGGTTTTGTCTGTAAACTACAGTAGGTGTTTTATGCTCTATTCTTTTTGTATTCAAAGCCCCCAAAATCAAAGAAATCGAGGGCAAACAGCTCGAGGCCTGCCAAGAAGACGGCCAAACAGAAGCCAGCTAAAAAGAGATCTTCAAGTGCCAGGACATCCCAGGCTGAGGTAAACATTCTCAGCCCAGCAGCCATGGAAAACCTGTACTACATTGCCCACAATGCTGCGGACTGTCTCGAGTTAAGAGGGTTTGGGTTGCAAAATTCAAAGAAAAAAAAGAAAAAGAAAGGGAAGGGACGAAAGAAGAAATCCAAGGGCAAAAAGTAGCCTATGAATGGACCAAACCACAGAATGCACACAAAAGACAAGGACAATGGTACCTTCTGCATATATTTGGAATTACATAATGATAACCTGCATATCATATCTAGATAGCTGCAACTATTGAAAGATTATTTCCTGAACTTTGAGACCAGATCATTGGTTTATTATTAGTGATACCACACAATTTCAATCTCGCAAATTCCAGCAAGTGCATTATATAATGTGTAAAAATATAGGTCAAACAGTGAATTATAAGGTCAACATTGCCTTTTGGACCACTAGTTTAATTCAAATCCAATCAAAATCTGAGATAATACTGGCAAAGGCACTGTTAGATTTTCAGTAAAAGAGTCATCCTTTTTTTTTTTTTCCACGTATGCAAACGTATCATTTAAATAAAAACAAAATATTTCCAGTTTCTTTCTTCCCCTCATTATCTCATGTGACATTAGTCTGGCGGCTTCTTTTTTGCCTCCACGTCCTTCTTGAAGGCTTCTATTTTCTTGGCAATGTTGGGTACCTTGGAAATTAATTAGGTTATCAGTTGTGTCAATAATGAACTCTCGCGAGACTTCATTTCTGAACTAACGCTGTCAAATATCGAATATGGACATCATGATGAATGTGTGATCCTTTGATCTATACTTTCTATAGTATACATACATCATAGTTTTGAGCCAGGTACATCCCCACGACGTTCCCCAACGTGAAGCCTGCCTGTAAAGGAAAAATCATAACGTCAAACATTACATAGTATTTTTGGCACAATTGTATGAATAGTAATCTTATCGTTGAGTCTATACAATACGTTTATCAGAGATAAACAGACGTTGAGCTTACACAATGGTCTGGATGGAGATAAAGCGGATAATACAGCCAACAATAATCATGCAGTTTCAAATATTACGGGTATAAATATGTAAGGAAGAGCATCGCTTCACATTCAACTAAACCCGTCAGACGCCAACGATTAACGTAACTCACCAGAAACTGCAGCATGTCGGAACGAAAGCGCACAACAAAGTCACCAAACAGTTGCCGTGGTCGTGTTGTCTTGTTACCACTCCGTGAAGTTTGACGGGAGAAAGCGAACTGAAAGTTGTCGATCAGGAGCTCGCAATGTCGTCCGCATACATAAGCGCATGCGCAGTTCACGCCTGGATAGATATTCACGTCGAAGTACGTCACGACAGTCGTAAATTGTGCTGCCGACCGTGGTTGTAGTTCTTTTACGTCATCCCTGTTGAACCCTTACCGGCGGGGCCGTCGGAGGAAACTTCATATCCCAGTTCCCGAGATAACGTTCTCCGGGTGGGTGTGTTGTTGTAATGGTGGTGACAGTTAGACATTGAATGACTTTGGCTCCATCACAGCATTGCAGCAGCGGTTTCATTTGTTTAATTGTCCCCAATCGTTGAGTTTCTTCCGTGAACATGGATGCTCTGATCCCGGTCATAAACAAGCTGCAGGATGTGTTCAACACGGTCGGAGCAGACATTATACAGCTGCCGCAGATAGCAGTGGTCGGAACCCAGGTAAACCCCCTCACATGATGTGCGTCTCCTCCTAGTGAAATGCTGTTTATGCTAATAACCTCTAGCCAAACAGGTCAGTGTGGATGAATCTGAATAATGTATATATCTAGGTGCATACTCACTGAGACAGTCAGCTCTGAGACTAAACTATGAAACAGTCAGCGATAGTGGTGCTGCTGATACAACGCTATTTGTAGTGCAACACACATCATATTAACTAGTATTCCAGCGACATGCACTGCCATACATCGCTAGAAGACTAGTTAACATGATAATATGATGGTGCAAGGTATGTTTTGTAATATAGACCCTCCACTGTACTCTTCATGTGAATCATCCATTCTGCATTGACATTCTTGCCATGTATTGATTGCATTGAACTCCAATCTGACTGGTGCATGTACATGCATTGCCACCAGCAGGTCTTGTTGCCACGTCCTCACGTCTTGCTGTGTTGTCACGTTGTCTACAGAGCAGTGGAAAGAGCTCTGTGCTGGAGAGCCTGGTTGGCAGAGACCTGCTGCCCCGTGGGACCGGTGTCGTTACCAGGCGACCGCTGATCCTGCAGCTGGTCCACGTGGACCCTGGGGACGGCAAGAAGTGTGACGAGAACGGTGTGTGACATTTATCGAAATAGACCCACTGCGAAGAGGTGTCAGGGCCAGGGCAAACCCAGTGGTCGCTCGTAACACAAATGATGGGTCTAATACTGTTAGTACCAGGCAAGGGGGGAGGGCTTATTTCCTCTCGGTTAGGCTACTACCGGTGCCCTGGTAGGTACGATTAGTTTTTTCCATTATTAGTGTTATGAGTGAAACCTGTGTTGCACTAGGACACCTCCGTGAAAAGGGTCAATGGAGTAGTCTTTGTTGGTTAAAGATGGGATGAGAAGTTGATATGCTTCATTCAAGGCCCAACCCGCACCT
The DNA here is from genome assembly GCF_026213295.1 of Gadus chalcogrammus. Lineage (NCBI taxonomy): Eukaryota > Metazoa > Chordata > Actinopteri > Gadiformes > Gadidae > Gadus > Gadus chalcogrammus. The sequence goes on from NC_079430.1 coordinate 16,812,944, forward strand.
AATCCTGTACTGTTTCAGATATCTGAAAAGAAAGTATTGCTTTATTATTGTGTGGGGGTAAGAAGGAGGATGAGGGTAAGAATGGTCTGGTGATGAGGACTCCCAGGCGAAAGGTTCTGCGTTCGAATCCCAATGTCCACATGGTGCCTTCCTGAAGGCATTGAGCTAGCTGCCCTTACCCTACTCATTCACCTAAAGTAAAGACTTGGGCCCAATCCCATTTCCACCCCTTACCCCTCCCCCTTCCCCTTGCCCCTCAATACAGAGGGGTAAAACGTTCCCCTAAGAAATGAGACATGGGGTCCTTTGGAAGCTTCATTTCAAGGGCTACGTAGCCCTACGTCTTGGCGATAGCCCTTAACTGAAAGGAGAATTGAGATAGCCCTACCCCTACAAAAACAAGGGGGAGGGGGAAGGGGTGGTAATGGGATTTGGCCTTAACGTATAGTAATGAATCTCAGTAGAACTTACTTGATTGACCTAGTGGCAATCTGTCCCGGCTTTAGAAATGTTGCATGTTTTGCCCCAGGATTTCATTGGTCGATTAATCAATATATCGTTAGAAACAGGTTTCCTTTCAGAAACATTGAAAAAGGGCAAAAAACATTCTCATACGTCCACTGTGTCCTGTCTTTGCCATTTGGGGACAACTAGACTCAATAGATCACTTCTTATCGTCCAACAATCATAATTTGTGTTCTCCTCATCAGCAGACTGCACCATGTGGAAAAACCCTGTCCATTCTAAAGATGGTCTGTACAGGACAGGTGTCCTCACTTTAATAGCCCTGGCTATCCCCTGTTTCCCTAGAACAACACCCAGCTAGCCCAGATTCCTTTATTTATCTGAAGAGCAACACACTCCGTATGGATCCATAGTAATAGTCGTTGTAGTAGTAAACGTGGTGGTAGTAGTTGTTGTAGTAGTAGTTGTTTTAGTAGACATAAGAATCCGCATAATATATCAGTTTGCCAATTTTATCAGCTGATATTGGCCTATTCCCGATATATCGCTATCGTAGTTTAAGTTTGCCGATATGACAAATGGTGTCAATGTCTAAATAGAATTACCTCCTATATAAATCCTCTACTTTGGTGGTTGATCCTCTAGATGCTTTAACTGAGCACATCCACATAAACTAGGGCTGGGCGATTAATCGGAATTTGGAAAAAAAAAAAGTTTTAATGTTTTATAGAAAGGGCAGCTGGATACATATCTGTATATCATTTTAGATTATTTTTGACCATTTTGTGTACTTTTTTAAGGCACAATTTGAAATTTCTCAGTTACAATTTTTTTGGGGGGAGAGACATGCTGAATAAATACAACATGTTTTCAAACTCCAAAATAATTGTTTGAATAATCGTGATCTCAATATTGACCAAAATAATCGTGATTATGATTTTTCCCATAATCGAGCAGCCCTAACGTTAACCCTCCCTAGACTTATACCATGTTCTGGGTGAAGGTCAGTAATTAATCCCCATCAGGGTAAGAGTTAGGGTCCAGGGGGGACATCACAAAGACAACAAGTAAGAATTAAGCATACACTCAACTCGGAGAAGTTCTCTACCGCGGTTTTTATTGTGCAGATGTACTTAGCCTTCTATTTTAATGTTAGCTCTAAATCAATTCTGGACCTCGTGACCTCTGAGCTGGCTAGGGGCATGCTCCCCTCGCAGCTAATTGGTTCCTCTAGCTCATGTCATGACGATATATCTATATTTTGAATAACGGTCGATATCAATATCGGTTATTTTTCCCTCCCTAATATCTGTATCGGCATCGGCTCCTGAAAAATCCAGCATCTTCTAGACATGTCCAGTTAGACCATGACATATACATACTACACCTTTAGCCTAGTAGCCACTGATGTTCATGAGCTTAGAGCTGTGATACGAGAATAACTAGGCTTTTGGTTTGTTTGTTTTCTTGTTTGTTGCAGGCAGAGAAGGAGAGGATTGGGGAAAGTTTCTACACACCAAGAATAAGGTATGAAGTTACCCAGGGAGATATGATAGGGGTTTGAAAAGCAATACAAGCGTGTTTTTGTGTGTTCATGACCTTTTGTTTTCTCAGATCTTCACAGATTTTGAGGAAATCCGACTGGAGATTGAAAATGAAACCGAGAGAGTGTCGGGGAGCAATAAGGTGGGTTCTATTTCAAAGTTAAAGCCCTACTTCAACCGCTCAACACATCTCAAATAGAAAGTCTGCTTTCAGAATTTTTTCAAGAACAGTTGCATGTTTGGTAAAAAAATAAGAATATCGTAAGTTTAAATATTAGGATATGATGATTTCGACCTTAGACCTATTTCATCAGTTGATTTTATTTCATGTGATTTCCCTTGATAGTATTGCATCTTTGTCTCGAAAGCTTTTTTTTGTAAAATCTCTATTCAATCGTCGTCGTCGTAGAATTTAGTGTTCAAATGGCATCTACTTAGAAATGTTCCAGGGGTCCTTCTATACAATTTCCTCTGCCCCCTTTATTATTATAAGCTCCCAAAATAGCTCCTTTTTATTATGTGTCTGATTGCGGCTGTGAATTATGTAGCACCCTTCTCCTCCCGTCTCTCACTCTCACTCTCAAACTCTTTCTCTCTCTCTGTCTCTCTCTCTCTGTGTCTCTGTGTGTGTCTCTCTCTCGCTCTCGCTCTCTCTCCTTCTCGCTGTCGCTCTCTCTCTCTCTTTGATTATACACCTGCAGGGGATCAGTGATGACCCCATCCACCTCAAAATCTTCTCCCCCCACGTCGTCAACCTCACGCTGGTCGACCTGCCAGGCATCACCAAGGTAACGAACGCCCTCAGTGCACCCGACTCTCACTGAGTCTCACAAATCACTCTTGAGATGAATATGTAAAGGCAATCTGCTTGAATGAGGCATGAGGGCTTTTCACTTTCTTTCGCTCAGCGTTTGTGTTAACCAATCATGTCGCCCGAGGAGGCAATCTATAAGTGTGTAATTGGCCAACACAAACTCTGCAGTAGTGAACGTATTTTTTTAAGCTTTCAAATAAACCCCATGTAGACTGGCCAACGTAGACATACACTTATTCAAATCCACTTCTAAATGCTCTATCCACCTTTGTTAATTAAATGTTCTCCTGTATAATATCTCTGAAACTGAACAGGGAACAAGGTGTGACTCTGCCCCCCCCCCCCCCCCCCCCAGAGGTGCTGGATGCAAGTTTTTATCTAACGCCTTATTTTCGTATTAATTACTCTTTGAGGTTATGCTCTTTAGTCTTTATTTTTGATGTCTTTATCTGAAGAGGATATTCAGACACGTGTCATGTCCGATGCAGGTCAGGGGTTATGTCATCTTGGTAGCCTGCTGACATTGGGGGATCGAACCCAGTACCTTTTCAGCCGTCTCTGAGGTTTCCTAGCTCCCTTTTTATCCGGGGTATGGTCCCCTTTGGACCTTACCCATGAGTCCAAAGTGGATTCACACCGCCCAGATTCCGACTCGGTTCGCTAACGAAGAACCAATCAGCGTGCACGTCTTTCCAACATTGACCCCGCCCCTCCCCAGGTGCCGGTGGGCGACCAGCCCCAGGACATCGAGGTCCAGATCCGGGAGCTCATCCTCAAGCACATCGCCAACCCCAACTGCATCATCCTGGCCGTCACCGCCGCCAACACGGACATGGCCACCTCCGAGGCCCTGAAGGTGGCCCGCGAGGTGGACACCGACGGTAGGGCCTCCAGAGCTGGCTTGGTCCCCGCGTCACCTCCGAGGCCCTGAAGGTGGCCCGCGAGGTGGACACCGACGGTAGGGCCTCCAGAGCTGGCTTGGTCCCCGCGTCACCTCCGAGGCCCTGAAGGTGGCCCGCGAGGTGGACACCGACGGTAGGGCCTCCAGAGCTGGCTTGGTCCCCGCGTCACTCGGAAAAAACAAGTGGCAAGAGTGCTGTAGGAGGCGCCACGGTGGTGCACAGGGTTAAAGCGCGTGCTAGGGGTGTGCATGGGTACACGTGTACACATGTGTAACCGGTTAGTAAATGAAAACCGTAAAAAAAAAAATAATAATCACCGCGTCATTGTTTCAGTGGGAATCGCGACGGTCCGTACTTTCAACATAAAGTTTACATATTTATAATTCGAAATTCGTCCCAGCCTTTATACCACGGATACTCTAGGGCAGGGGTGCCCAACCAGTCGATCGCGGTCTACCAGTAGATCGCCGACAGATCCCAAGTCGATCGCGAGGGGTGAAGAAAAAAAAAAAAAAAAAAAAAGTTTTTTTTTTTTTTTTTTTTTTTAATGAAATTAAATTTGCGCGGGACATATACGCGCGGTAGCGCATGTGCTGTTAACAGCAGTTGAAAGCCGTCAACAGTAGTTACACACTCCTAAACGTTGGCATGGCTGAGGGGAAACAAGCTAAGACCTACCATTTTCACCCTGAGTGGGAGGAAGATTATTGATTATCGTTGAGAAGGTGCTGTGCGCAGACGGAATGAAACCCCCACTGAAGTCCGTAGGTTCACGATACAACCCCCCCCCCCCCCCCCCCCCCCCCCCGTCAACAATTGTTCTCTGCCCCCCCCCCCCCCCCCCCCCCCCCGGCTTGAAGGTAGGTTTGCTGGTAGATCTCGGGAGGTTGGCTACTTGAAAAGTAGATCTTTGGTCAAAAAAGGTTGGGCACCCCTGCTATAGGGTATATAGCATATAACCGCGTTTTCTGATTACAGTTTAATGCAACAGTATGCTGACGACATCCTAATCAACACCGCAACTGCAAATTAACCACACGGAGATAACCGTGGCAACCGGTCAAACAAATTTTCGTTTTGCGATCATTCTGCGCGCGCATCCGCCGTGTTGATAAACAAATAATCCCCTATATGGTGCGAGGGAGACAGCGGGCGCTCACATGAATTTAAGTAGTTAATAAAAATAAATATTTAAAAAAAAAATATATATATATATATATTTTTTTAAAAATATTTATTTTTATTATTATTATTATTGTTATTACATATATTTTTTTTAAATCATTCATTAATAAAAAAACGGTTAACCGTGTACACGAAAAAAAGGGGTTGTGTAACCGTTCAAGATTTATTGTAACCGTTCATCCCCTAGCGCGTACCGTGTAGACACTGTCCTGAACGCCGGAGCCGGAACGTACAATGCGTCCATGAAACGCTTTGGTGCGGGTTTGTTTTGTTTTGTTGGCAGCGTTGAGCAATGAGCATATTTTCCGAATGTGTTAAACAGTGTTTTTATCCCTTTTATTGTATTGCGTTCTTAAGATCATTTCGACATTTCACATGTATTTGAGATGTTTAACATTATTTCAGATGTTATTTCATGTATTTTAATAACAGTGCATGTGTAGTTAAATGAAATGTATTTTCGTAGTACATGAATTTGAGCTATGTTGTAGTACATGAATTTGAGCTATGTATGTGTACATGTATGCATTCCATCTACTGTGTGTTGCTCCCAGGCAGGAGAACGCTGGCGGTGGTGACCAAGCTGGACCTGATGGACGCCGGCACCGACGCCATGGACGTGTTGATGGGCCGGGTCATCCCCGTCAAGCTGGGCCTCATCGGGGTGGTCAACAGGTGGGGATGGATCTGGCTTTATGCTACGCTACACAACGTTACAGTATACTACACTACACTACAATACACAGCGTTACAGTATACTACACTACAATACACAATGTTACAGTACACTACACTACAGTACACAACGTTACAGTATACTACACTACACTACAATACACAACGTTACAGTATACGACAGTACACTACAATACACAACATTACAGTACACTACACTACAATACACAGCGTTACAGTATACTACACTACACTACAATGCACAATGTTACAGTATACGACACTACAGTACACAACGTTACAGTATACTACACTACACTACAATACACAGCGTTACAGTATACTACACTACACTACAATGCACAATGTTACAGTATACGACACTACACCAAACTACACTACACTGCACTGCACCTCATTACACTGCACTACACTTCACTACACTGCCCTATGCTACACACTAGACTAGACTACACTATGCTATGAGCAGCTCGCCCTAGCTGCTCAATATGCAGGGGGGGGGTTGATTTCATATCGGAGCCCCCCAATACTAAGTTTAGAAGACTCTGTGTAGTATTCATGATTTTGTCTTTTTCTTTTTCAGGAGCCAATTGGACATCAACAACAAGAAGACTGTGGCCGACGCCGTCCGTGACGAACACGCCTTCCTGCAGAAGAAGTACCCCTCCCTGGCCAATCGGAACGGGACAAAGTACCTGGCCAGGACTCTCAACAGGTGACGCAATCAATCAGCATCTTTGAGCTCATGAGCGTCAAGTTTGCATTTTGTTTGCGTGATTACGTTTTATGTGCCGTTAAAGTGCAAAAATGCTGTTCAAGTGTTAAAAAGTTAAAAGGTAGAAAATAGAAAAAACTATAATTACATTATTATATTGAAGTACATTATAGTACTGAATTTAAAGGCGCTGCAGGTAAGAAGAGCTAATTTCAGTCAATAAGTTCAGAATGGCGTTGCCATCAGTCAGCTATAGGGTCTCTCTTCCGCTCTTTACTGTGATCTCTCTTTACAACTCTCAAATCATACCTACAGCACCTTTAACCGCGACACATCCAATCAAATTAATTACACAATTAGTTACAATGATAATGCATAATGAATCATTTATAATTACATTGCCTCCAGATCATATATTATAATCAATTATAGTGACGAAATAATAAGAGCAGCTCCAATGAAAATGGTTGCGTTGTGAATAAACCACACCGATGTATTTTCTTGTTGATTGCCTTTGACATTTAAAAGGCTGTGCATTATGCAAGTCCCCGATAGCGGTTGATGTTCAGGGATCAATCAAATATCACGATGATACTGTGGAGAAGGCTCATCGTGTGTGTGTGTGTGTGTGTGTGGTTGTGTGTGTATATGTGTGTGCACGCCTATATGCATCCATGTGTGCGTTTACGCACATGGTTTCACACCCATCTGTATCTGTGTATGTGCGCGTGTGTGTGGTTGTGTAAATGTGTGTGCCCACCTATGCATGCGTGTGTGCATTTAAGCGCATCTTCGAGTTTGTGTGTGTGCGTGTGCGTGCGGGCATGTGTGTGTCTGTGTGCGTATATGCGTTTGTGCACGCCTATGCACGTGTACTGTGTGTGTGCATTTACACACGTGCGCGTGACCTGTATGTGTGCCTGCGTGAGCATGTGTCCCATCTCCGTTTACCCGTATGCCCCCCGTCAGACTGCTGATGCACCACATCCGGGACTGCCTGCCGGAGCTGAAGGCGCGCATCAACGTGCTGGCGGCCCAGTACCAGTCGCTGCTCGGCAGCTACGGCGAGCCCGTCGAGGACCAGAGCGCCACGCTGCTGCAGCTCATCACCAAGTTCGCCGCCGAGTACTGCAACACCATCGAGGGCACGGCCAAGTACATCGAGACCACCGAGCTGTGAGTCCACCCCCCGTCCCGCGGACCCCTCACTTTACATTAATAATCAAACGGCGGTTGAATAATTGAACGGTCTGAAGGCAGACAAGTTCAAAACCTGGATGAACGGGGACGTTTCGGTGTCTGTCGTTTTCGTTATTTATACCGACCAATCGTGTTGCTGGATCTGTGATCTGGGAGGGCGTAGTTGATTAACAGCGGGCGCGAACTCGGAGTGCAGTGGTAAAGTGCTCCCTGTGGGAAGACAAGCGAACACATCCGATAGGGATGCAAAGCTTCCTAGAAAAAAAAAAATCTGTAAAGGTTTTAAATCAACACCTTGTAGACTGGCCACTGTTGGATTGCACTCATTAAAACCTAAAACAATTCTGAGTATCTCTTTAACATACAGGAAACCAGGTGTCCCTCTTCCCCTTTCAGTGTTTATGTTTGTTCAGGCTCTGAGGCTTCTCCCTCCAGAAGTTCTGCAATAACATATAACTAACAACTCACTCACTCGTGACACTTTCTATTCTCAGCCCCACGGGGGTGCTGTTGCTTCAACCAAGCAAGGGGTTTGGTGGGCGATAGTCTCAGAAATCAGACTTTGGATTGTTATCTAAAGGTCATATCTGGGTGATCATGTCGTTTCTCTTTCTTTTCTTCATATTTGTTTTGTCCAGTCATGTTGCCGGAAGAGGGAGTTGTTAAACACGTAATTGCCTATTACCAGCAAACACAAACTCAGCCAGCCCTAGTCAAGAGTAAAATAGTGTCTGTGAAGGTTTAAAATGAACACTGTGTACACAGGCCACTGTAGAAATACGGTTTGTCTACTTGTGCGAATCAGTTGTAACACAAACAAGGTATAGCTATTTCTAGGGCTGCTCGATTATGGGAAAAATCATAATCACGATTATTTTGGTCAATAGTGAAATCACAATTATTCAAACGATTATTTTTGAGTTTGAAAACATGTATTCAGCATGTCTCTCCCACTGTAAATCACTGCATACAGTAGATGTCACCATTCAACAATAAAACCCAACAATACCTGGAAGGCAAGGCATGCACAAGAAGGCGGGGCTTATCGAACAGGAAGTGGAAAGTTCATGACAGATGAAAATGTTCGAATTTGTCTCTAAAGGCTCAGTTATGGTTGCATGTCGACGTAATGCAAGGGGGTTTACTGACCCCTTACGTCCTTGCGGACCTTTCTTTGCGTCCACCGTAAGGGCCTGACGCGCGCTTCCCAAAAATTGTACCCTTGCGTCAAGGTTTCGCAGCAGCAAGGGCTGTGATTGGTCCGTTCACTAAAACCGACGCAGAAACAAAACCGGTTATTGCGTTGCGTCGACGTTGAACCGTAACTGAGCCTTAGCGTCACGGATGACCTCTTGACCTCCTCCTTCCTCTTCTTCTTCGTCCGCCAGGTGCGGCGGTGCGCGGATCTGCTACATTTTCCACGAGACGTTCGGCCGCACGCTGGAGTCGGTGGACCCTCTGGGCGGTCTGAACACCATCGACATCCTGACCGCCATCCGCAACGCCACCGTGAGCACAGCGTCCACTTCCTGTCTGTCTGTTTACCGTCCATCCTCACCACTTCATGCGTCAGCCTTGAGGACACTAATGGCGTGTTTCCATCGAGCGGTTTGTTCGATGGAAAATACTTAGCCGTGCTGAGCCGTACCTGTTTTTCGGTACTCCTCCGTTGGGGCGCCAAGCAGTTCTGAAAGGGTGCCGAAAAGTTGTCGCTACACACACCGTCCGTGAATTGGTCGACAGAATCGTCACTTAAATTCGACAGGGGGATAAAAACAGACAAACACGGTACCCGCGATTATTCAGGCGGGTTAATTGAAGCCATGCAAACGGCCGTGAATGCAGACGCCGTTCATTATGGCGCCGGTAAAGAAGGCGGGGCATGTTGTCCAAGGCTGCTCGAGGGCGGGGTCTGTAGGACGTTTTGGGGATCGAACGCGGAACCTTTTTCGGAGGTGGGACTCAAACCTCCTTAGCTTCTAGGCGGCGTATGTACATCCCCCCCCCCATTCCCCACCGCTCTAATTTAACTCCCTACTTCCACACAGCCACGCCCACTGATACCTCATCAGGCGTACGCAAACAAGCTCTGACGGTGTGCATCCCCTTCCCTTCTGCCTGTCTGTCTGTCTGTCTGTCTGTCTGTCTGTCTGTCTGTCTGTCTGTCTGTCTGTCTGTCTGTCCCTCTGTCCCTCTGTCTCTCTGTCCTTCTGTCTCTCTGTCCGTCTCTCTGTCCCTCTGTCTCTCCCTCTCTCTGTCTCTCTGTCCTTCTGTCTCTCTGTCCGTCTCTCTGTCCCTCTGTCTCTCCCTCTCTCTGTCCCTCTGTCTCTCCCTCTCTCTGTCCCTCTGTCTGTCTCTCTGTCCCTCTGTCTGTCCCTCTCTCTGTCCCTCTCTCTGTCTCTCTCTCTGTCCCTCTGTCTGTCTGTCTCTCTGTCCCTCTGTCTGTCCCTCTGTCTGTCCCCCTGTCTCTCCCTCTCTCTGTCCCTCTGTCTGTCTGTCTCTCTGTCCCTCTGTCTGTCTGTCCCTCTGTCTGTCCCTCTGTCTGTCCCCCCCCCCCCCAGGGCCCACGGCCCTCCCTGTTCGTGCCCGAGGTTTCCTTCGAGCTGCTGGTGAAGAAGCAGGTGAAGCGTCTGGAGGAGCCCAGCCTGCGCTGCGTCGAACTGGTGCACGAGGAGATGCAGCGCATCATCCAGCACTGCAGCAACTACAGCACGCAGGTAGGGGGCGCTGCAGTACCTACAGCACACAGGTAGAGGGCACTGCAGTACCTACAGTACACAGGGGGTGCTGCAGTACCTACAGTACACAGGTAGAGGGCGCTGCAGTACCTACAGTACACAGGTAGAGGGCGCTGCAGTACCTACAGTACACAGGGGGCGCTGCAGTACCTACAGTACACAGGTAGAGGGCGCTGCAGTACCTACAGTACACAGGTAGGGGGCGCTGCAGTACCTACAGCACGCAGGTAGGGGGCGCTGCAGTAACTACAGTACACAGGTAGGGGGCGCTGCAGTACCTACAGTACACAGATAGAGGGCGCTGCAGTACCTACAGTACACAGGGGGCGCTGCAGTACCTACAGCACGCAGGTAGGGGGCGCTGCAGTAACTACAGTATACAGGGGGCGCTGCAGTAACTACAGTACACAGGTAGGGGGCGCCGCAGTAACTACAGCACACAGGTAGGGGGCGCTGCAGTTACTAAAGGACACAGGGGGCGCTGCAGTAACTACAGCACACAGGTAGGGGGCGCTGCAGTACCTACAGCACGCAGGTAGGGGGCGCAGTAACTACAGTACACAGGTAGGGGGCGCCGCAATAACTACAGTACACAGGTAGAGGGCGCAGTGACTACAGTACACAGGTAGGGGGCGCCGCAATAACTACAGTACACAGTTAGAGGGCGCAGTGACTACAGTACACAGGTAGGAGGCGCTGCAGTACCTACAACACGCAGGTAGGGATTCGCAGTGCACTGCAGTGACTACAGTACACAGGTAGGGGGTGCTGCAGTGACTACAGCGCGCAGGTAGAGGGCGCAGTGACTACAGTACACAGGTAGGGGGCACTGCAGTGACTACAACACGCAGGTGAGGGGCGCTGCAGTGACTACAGAGGGCAGGTAGGGGGCACAGTGCACCGCAGTGCTGATGTGACTGAAATGGGTTTTAAAGGGACTTCTTTTAACCATAGATATTCTTCTTTGTCTTATTCTAAACTCTTTTAAATAATGTTTTATTATTATAATGATGATATAAAGTGGCCCAAACTACTGGAACTCTCTCTGTCCTCCTCCTCTCTTAATATAGCACTACTCTTTTATGCTTTTTAAAAATGGTGAATATTGATGTCGGTAAGATTGAAGCCATTATAGAGACGTCAGCTATTGGTGATTGAAATGCCCTCCGAGACGAATAGATCTTTGAGTTGGCCCTGCCTGCCTCTGTATGGCAAGATTTCGATTTTTGACCACTCCTTACTAATTTGTGACCAATCGGGGCATCTCTTCCCTGATTGGGTTGGTAATCCATCTTGTCTGGAATCTCAATGATGGAGGGAGGAAAAGTTTTTGGGGGTTTAATTAAATTTCTTTGCTCTATTCTCCTGCTCTTTTTAAGCCTGTCAAATCTTACCCACAGCAACTTCAAGGTGACATTTAAAACCATTGTTTTATGATTTTGTCTCTTTATACCTTGAAAAGTGCCTTATAAATACAGTTTTATCATTATTAATGATGTTATGAACTCGTCTGCACTACCACACCTGAATAATGGATGAAGTCATCTATACCCCAATATATTTTATAATGTTCCTAAGCTACCTCACTTTAATATTGCGATACGCTTAAAGCAGATTAGTACCCCAGTGATTATTACCATCATTAGTATACAACTTGGCTGTGTGTCACATCCTCTCTTGTTCTGGGTCCATTTGGACGGTCTTGTTCACACTTAACTCCCAATGCTTCTTTCTCTGGTGTTCTCATTTCGAGTAATGAAGTTATGAAACTCATAATGTGTGTGTGTGTGTGTGTGTGTGTGTGTGTGTGTGCAGGAGCTGCAGAGGTTCCCCAAGCTACACGACGCCATCGTGGAGGTGGTCACCTCCCTCCTGAGGAAGCGTCTGCCCATCACCAACGAGATGGTACCTCTTCCTCCTCCTCCTCCTCCTCCTCCTCCTCCTCCTCCTCCTCCTCCTCCTCTTTCTCCTCCTCCTCCTCCTCCTCCTCCTCCTCCTCCTCCTCTTTCTCCTCCTCCTCCTCTTCCTCCTCCTCCTCCTCCTCTTTCTCCTCTTTCTCCTCTTTCTCCTCCTCCTCCCCCTCCTCCCCCTCCTCCTCCTCCTCCTCCTCCTCCTCCTCCTCTTCCTCCTCCAGGGCCCAGTACAGAGACTACCACCCAGGCTTAGCTCTCCCCCTCCTATTACACCCTTATCAGCCCGGCCTCTCACTGAGTTTAAATTGAAGGTGTTTCATGAACCATGATGATGTTTTTCATTATGTCATTATTCATTCTTATCTTGATAGGTCCATAATCTGGTGGCTATTGAGCTGGCCTACATCAACACCAAACACCCAGACTTTGCAGATGCCTGTGGGGTCCTCAACAACAATATAGAAGTATGTACTTTTTGTTTTTGTATTATGTTTTATAATAAAGTCTCCAAATGTACTTTGGAGATAGTGGCCGTGCTATTGATTTTAATATGGACTCGTGTGTGTGTGTGTGTGTGTGTGTGTGTGTGTGTGTGTGTGTGTGTGTGTGTGTGTGCTTCTCAATAAGTACTGTCTTCCAGTAAGAAGAGTGCAAAAGTTTCAGTTTAGTAACTTTTCCTTTTTTTCCACTCATCCATACTTTTTTTAATTAGATGAGTGGATATATAATGTATTTATTTAGGTGTTCTTTAAGAAGTTCAATCTTGAAGAACAAACGAATGAATGCAATAAGAAATTAGATTAAACAAGTACGGCTACAACAGTTATTTTCTTCCTCTACTTGAGAAAGTTAATTAATATTTGTATTCAATAGTGTGGAATTGCTCCCTCAACGTATACTAAAAAAATAGACCTATCTATAAAAACAAATGATATATATTTACATGGACTTTAAACTTTTGTTAATAAAGTTCCCATATCTTGTGTGTTGTAGGAACAGAGGAGGAACCGAATGAGGGAGCTTCCCACTTCAGTGCCCAGGGACAAGGTAAGAGCAGACCAACCCAACGATGTTTGATATTGTACCACCGCCAGGCCTGACGTGTGTACTCTGTGATATGTATTTGTTCTTGCTAACACAAAAGCTCCGGAGAGGAGCTTGCAACGGTCCACACGGCGTGATTGAAGTCAGGCGTCGGTTGTTTTAGATGTTTTGCTGTTTTGCTCACAACACTTCAAGATAATGATCTGGCACGAAGAAGTGCGCCGGATAGCTTCTGTCAAGGAATTTATATACCCTTGATCTATCTCTCTCTCTCTCTCGCTCTCGCTCTCGCTCTCGCTCTCGCTCTCTCGCTCTCGCTCTCTACCTCCATCCACCCTTACCGCTCTCTCTTTCGCTTTCTCTCTCTCCGCATCCTTCTTGCTCTCGCTCTTTCTCTCTGTCTAGCTCTCATTTTCTCTCTCTCTCTCTCTCTCTCTCTCTCTCTCTCTCTCTCTCTCTCTCTCTCTCTCTCTCTCTCTCTCTCTCTCTCTCTCTCTCTCTCTCTCTCTCTCGCTTTCTGTCTCTGTCACTCATTCTGTCTCCCGCTCTCTTTCTCTCTCTCTCACTCTCTCCTCCTCCTCCTTCTTTCTCTCTCTCTTCCCAAACCTCAAAAGGTCTCTCAACTGCCAGCTTGTATTTTCTCTGTTCTTCATTATCTTCCCCTGCTTGTTCCTCTACTCTCTCCCCCCCCTGCCTCCCCCCTCTCTCTGGCTAGTCTGTTGGTCGAGGTGCGGCCCCCCCACTGGACATGGACGGTGCCAAGGTGCTCGCTCAAACGGCTAAGCTAGCCCACTAGCTAGCAACTGGCCTGAACTAGCCCGCTAGCTAGCAAGCTGGCTAAACCATCCCACTGGCTAGGGAGTGGGCTAAACTGGCAGACTAGCTCCTAAGTTTGCTTAACTGGCAAACTAACAAGTTGGCTTGTTAACAGCCGGGCGAACTAGAAAATTGCCTTCTAGCAGCCAGGCTCGCTAGTTAGCTGGCTAGCTACGCTGGCTAGCTACGCTGGTAGGGGCCGGTTGTTGGTTGCGTTTTTATTGGGGGCATGAGTCGGCGGATTGGTGTGTGAAACGGGCATGGTTGTTTGTAGGAATGCTCCTTGGTTTGCAGTCTACTCGGATACCTGCTTCTCGCCTTCATGCCTTCTTCTTCTTCTTGTCTCGCCTTCCTCCTTCTGTGTTGGTTTGCTATCTGTGAACTTTTCGTGCCCCCTCCCCAGTGATGCTATGCTTGTCTTTCAGAAAACAACTTTCTTAATTGCAGGAGCTACTTCTCAACTTGACCAATGCTCCCTCCTAACTAATTTGTAGATGTCAAAAGCAAAGTGATTTATGCATGTGCTGTTTGGCTGAAGGGATATCCGGCTCCTCCCTACAGATAAAACTGCTCCGTCTCGAGTTCAACAGAGAGCTTATTTACCTGATCTGTTCTCCCCGATATCCAGTGCTGTACGCCTCGATGTCTTTGTCTTGATCTCTCCTCTAATCGTACCATTAAGCGTGTGTATACTTCTGTTAATCCTCTGCTCTCTCTCTCTGTCTCTGTCTCTCTGTCTCTGTCTCTGTCTGTCTCTGTCTCTGTCTCTGTCCCTGTCTCTCTCTCTCTCTGTCTCTGTCTCTCTCTCTCTCTCTCTCTCTGCTCTCTCTGTCTCTGTCTCTCTCTCTCTCTCTCTCTCTCTCTCTCTCTCTCTCTGTCTCTGTCTCTGTCTCTGTCTCTGTCTCTGTCTCTCTCTGTCTCTCTCTCTGTCTGTCTCTGTCTCTGTCTCTGTCCCTGTCTCTCTCTCTCTCTGTCTCTGTCTCTCTCTCTCTCTCTCTCTCTGCTCTCTCTGTCTCTGTCTCTCTCTCTCTCTCTCTCTGTCTCTCTCTCTCTGTCTCTGTCTCTGTCTCTGTCTCTGTCTCTGTCTCTCTCTGTCTCTCTCTCTCCTCGTTCTGCGCTGCCTGGGCGCCCTGCGTCTCCCTCCTCTCCTCCTCTCATTATGGTTTTGAACCCGGTTGTGTTCCCCGCTGTCTGCAGGCCGGCGGGCCCCAGGCGGACGGGGATGGCACGGGGAACTGGAGGGGGATGCTGAAGAAGGGGGAGGAGGCCCCTGGCTCGGGGCCCGGGAGTCCCCTGAAGGGAGCTGTCAACCTGCTGGATGTGGTGAGGATAAGGGCCCACCGCCACGCTCCTCGAAGCTAAGCGCAGCGTTTTTGGTTTTGTTTCCTTTTTGGTGTTTAATGTTTAACGTCAGTCGTTGAACTCAGCCTGTTCGCTCTCCTCCTCCTCCTCCTCCTCCTCCTCCTCCTCCTCCTCCTCCTCCTCCTCCTCCTCAGCCCGTACCGGTGGCCAGGAAGCTGTCGTCACGGGAACAGCGGGACTGCGAGGTCATCGAGCGGCTCATCAAGTCCTACTTCCTCATCGTGCGCAAGAACATCCAGGACAGGTACGGGAGTTTTCCGCCCACGTGCCGTTTTAGAAACCTCCCGATCAACAGACTGTGAGCGCGATGTGAGAGAGACTACTGGAGGTGCCCTCTGAGAAGAGACCGGGGGGGACCGAAGTAGACGTGGGAGGAAGGAGTGGAGCAGGACCGGGCGAGGCACGGACTCCACGGACGCCCAGAACCGCTCTGGGTGGAGAGGGCGTTTAAGACGACTACGACAGTCAGAGAGGCACCACCCTCAGGAGAGGAATAATTCCCAGCCTGGATAAAATAAACTATGATGATGATGATGATGACATGTAACTACGCAACTACGCGTCTGTCCATCGATTGACTTTAACTCAAGACCATCATAAGGGTCACAGGGCAGCCATAGCCCAAGTAGGCCAGCCCACGTAGTCGTCCTCATCCCGACTCCCACAGCCTCTTCCCAGGGGACCGTATCTGAACGCTTTCAAGCCGCTGGCACCAGAAACTTCCCATGAAAGACTTAACCGTGTTTGTCTACGACACACACTCTTAATTTCTCTGGTTTCAAAACCAGTCCCCCCGTTGTCTCCTGCTCCATCTGCTGCTGAGGTAACGCACCATCTGTTCCCTCTCTGTTCGTCTGTCCACCCCCCCCCCCCCCCCCCCACCCTGCCTGCAGTGTGCCGAAGGCGGTGATGCACTTCCTGGTGAACCACGTGAAGGACAGCCTGCAGAGCGAGCTGGTTGGCCAGCTGTACAAGTCCGGCCTCCTGAACGAACTGCTGACCGAATCGGAGGACATGGCTCAGCGGCGCAAGGAGTCGGCCGACATGCTGCAGGTGAGCGCAGAGACGGAGGGGAAGGTCGCGTTTGTTGTTGTTTCACCCGGCGGTGAGCTTCAACACCTGTTCCTTCACTATGGAGGACACGACTTATGGCGGTTTCAAAGTCAAAGTACTCTTTTTTTGTCAATTCATACAAATGCACAAGACAAATGGAGGGTTCTAAATTTTGTTTGCCGGTGACCAACGGTGCATTAAGTATAAAAGGATAAAATTAGATACGGTAATTAAATTTGTGGTTGAGGGCAGGACGAAAGTGGTATGTGAAGGGAATGTTGACTGTTGATGGTGGATGATCTGGGCCAATCATAACTCTCGGATTTCTATAAGCTTCCTTATAAGTTTTCTCTAATGACGGCGCATGTATCATCGGTTCTAAGCCGCTTTGACGACCACTTTGGGCTCAGATAAGTAATAGGCTTACTTACTAATTGGTGTAGAGTGTACAAGGGCGTGTCGAGGAGTGAGAAGGAGTGTCTGGAGATTTAGGGGCGAGGGGTGAGCTCACTGTAACACGACTACAGTCGAGAGACCGCCGCACTCAAGCATCATAACCAGGTTATGATGTTTGGTTTCAGAGCCTTGTACGTGTCCATCCAATCAAAGGCCAGCATCAACCTCTCTACGGCAGGCTACAGCTAACCTAGCTTAGCTTTGATTCTTGTAAACATCGAAATCTTGTGATAGCTCTACTATTAAAAAGTTTGTTTGGCTCGAGTAATATACAAAACGCAGACACTGTTGGGGAAAAGGCCGGTGACTATATAGTCTTCAGATTGAGTAAGATAGAAAATGTATAATGAACAAAAGAAAGCAAGATCAGCTTTTGTTGTAGTTTACATTTGGTGTAGTGAATGTTGAGCGTGCGTTGAAGGATGGATGCACGTAGGATTCGAACAAGCTCCCCTTGATGGAACTGTGGTATCCTAACTCAACCATTGTCTCTCTCTCTCCCTCTCTCTCTCTCATCCTCTCTCTCTCTCTGTGTGTGTGTGTGTGTGTGTGTGTGTGTGTGTGTGTGTGTGTGTGTGTGTGTGTGTGTGTGTGTGTGTGTGTGTGTGTGTGTGTGTGTGTGTGTGTGTGTGTGTGTGTGTGTGTGTGTGTGTGTCTTGTTCTTCTTTGTTTTCAACAGGCTCTGCAGAAGGCTAGCCAGGTGATTGCAGAGATCAGAGAGACTCATCTGTGGTGATCAAGTAGATGTCAAGTGGACCACCTCTAGGCATGGAGCCCGATGATCTGGGCTCGACTCATCTTGTCTGAGAGAGGTCTGCTCCTATCCCCATATCACAACACTGTGTCATGAAACAAAGAAGACACCTTCCTGTCTGAAAAGAGCTGCAAGTTCTCAGATTTGCCACGGTGAATATGCACTGCCGTATCCCCGGCTATATTTTGGTAAATGAATAAGTACCCCAGCCACCCAAAAGGGGAACTAAAGTTGGCCATGTTTAGAAATTGAATCTGATGCATATTGCTTAGGTCTGTGTTGCACTGTTGCGTTTAGTTATTGTGAAGTATAACACCAGGTTGTTATTATAATTTCCTTTTTAAGTTATTCTTTTCTGCGAACACATCCACACAAGAAACTCCTGGAGGAATTATGATTGAATTCAGCTGAAGGGCAAAAAGTGTGTTTTATTTCTTGTCAGGCAACCAAGTAGCAGTATAATGACGGGCCGGTTTTTGTTTTTGCAGCCACACAAAGAATTCTCGGGTATGTTTTGGATCTGAGAAAATTAGAAATCGCATCCATAATTCATTTAGCTTTCTATCTGTTGCCGGTAGCATTTTGAAAATGAGCGTATTATAATGTGGGAAGAAGCCAGGGGAGCCCTGAAGGGGAAAGGGTTCACAGAATTCTAATGTATGAGTTACTCACAGCTTTCAGCCTGTTGAACAAAAGCTACGTAGTTTACATACTCAAATCACTGGACTTAGGCACATCACTGATTTCACTGTACCATGCGGTATTGTATAGTAAGATATGTCCATAGGCACTCTATGCTAATTTAAATACTTGTTAGGTGTGTGTGTTTGTGTGCGTGCATGCGAGTGTGTGCGTGTGTGTGTGTGTGCAAGAGCCCAAATCATTGTGACCGTTCACTGCATTAAGTTATTTCATTGTTTACATTGTGCCGAAAATATGTGAAATTTAGTTGTTAATAATGTTATTGTCTGTATGTGAATGACTGTGAATATAATTTCCCTGATGATTAAATACATTTATGTTGTTGATACAGCTTTTTTTTTGGGAAGTGTTCGGATCGTTACGTTTAAAATAAACAAAACGAGCAATTCAATTATAAAAGAAATGGCTTATTCTAAAACCGAAGCTTAACTGGCGTCCACTCTGGCGCACACACAAAAATAATTACAGTTTAAAAGAAAAAAAGGAACCCCACACAAAAAAACTCTAATTCATATTTATTGTGTTTTGTGGCCGAGTAGATTTTAATTTGCTCGGAGGCTGGTTTTGGACTAGTCTACATGAAATGATACCAACAATACAAGTGTAACCCCGTGGTGGTTTACTGTCGCCGTCGCCGTCGGCGGCCGGGCCCCAGTCCGCCTCTCCGGCTCTAGGGGTCAGGTCTACCTCAGCCGGCCCTTGGCCTTGCCCCTGCCTTTGGCGCTGTGGGGGCAAACCAAACAGAATCATGGGTGAGAGGACCTCGTCTGAGGCATTAAAGGTTATACCACCAGGTGTGATTGATTAGCCGTTACTCGATGTTTTCAAAAATCGGCCTTTTCTGTCAACACAAGCGGGCGTGTCCCCCTAGACGTGCGCTGGATAGATCAGTCTACCAGCCTTCCCTGTGGACTGTAGCAAACGTTGCACATCTATCCGTCATACATCTAGGTGGACACGCCCACCTGTGATGTCAGAAGAGGCCAAATTTCAAAACGGCTTGCAACGGCTAATCACACTCACACCTGGTGGTATAATATGTCACTTTTAACCTTGGAAAAATGTTATGGTACAATCCTTACTCCTGATCTGGAATACGTAAAATATTTGATTTATTTGCACGAATGTTTAAAATCTCTAGCTCTCTCTACATATCTATCGGTCTCTGTTTATCAAGAGCATCTATATCAATCTATCCATCTATGTATCTACAGTATCTCCATCATCTATCTATCAGTAGCTAGGTTCAGTATATCTCTCTCCTCCTTTCATTGCTCTCTCTCTCGCTGGGTATGTGGTGCAATGTATGTAGGCCTTCAACATCGCAATTTGTGAATGCATTTCCCTTTCATGAAGAAGTAGTAAGTGGAATTAGTGCTTGGTGACAAGATGCGGGGCGTGAACAGATGGAATGGGATATGCACATTGGGTAGCATGCCTTTAAATGTTGAGGAACTGCACAACACATCTCTCACACAGGTCAGCGTTAGATGGTATGACAACATTGGTGTCCAATTGGCAGCAGTTGTTTACCTATAAGGTTTATTTAAAGCGTGTTTTTCTATGCGCCGTTGGCCTCAACATTTGCCTGCAGTCTAGCTTGACAAAAGGCCCTTGGTTAGACTGACAGAGTATTAAGACTTACCGGATTTGCATTTCCTTCTGCCTCAAAGACTGGCTGAACTTTTCCTTTTGTACTTACTTATACTGAAGAATGACTATTTTTTTTGTCAAAGAATGAACTTTGAGGGAAGACACACACTTTTTGAGACGTTTGGGGATTTTGAACAGAACTACATTGAGGAAAACTTCAAATTTGATTGACATCAGACTGATCCCACCGGGAGGGGGGGGGGAGGTTCCGTGGCTTTAACAGAACAGACGAGGACCTCGTTTCATAAAGTTTGCTAACTAAGGAAGACTTCGAAGCACAAAGAGGGAGTCACATCGCCGTGGGTGAGGAGGACACAAGCTTTCCAGGTGATTGGTTGATTGATTGGATGACTGATGGTTGGTGATGAGGAGAGGGAAATGAATGAAGAAAATTAAGCAATCCATTAAAGAGAGTGATGAGTTGACCGAGAATGGTGTCCGTAGTTACATGAGACGAAGTGTCAGGAGAAATATGATGGCAAGAAACATACTCTTTTGATTGTTAAAAATAAGATTTCCATGCATGATATGAGCAAGGCCTTTCGTTGTTTTGTTTTTTCCCCGGTGTTCCGATTTAGGATGTCACCATAGAAACCAAAGCAATGGCTTACTTGCCTGGTACGGTGAACGCGTTGGGTAATGAGATATTTAATAGTCTTGTGTGAAGTGAATACAATATAAGGAGCTGTGTGGAGAAAATGTGTATCTGACAGTTTTGCGCGGAGCTCCTGCTGTTGTACTTCCCTGCTCTGTTGTTTGTGGTTTATTTTTAAGAAGTAATTTCCACAATAACCACATGTGTGTACAAGCAGAGGAATTCAAATTCAGATTGCTTTAAGTATCCTCTGGGAAATGTTTTGGTTTCAATTGCTCTGCGCAAGATGATAGAAAATAGAATAAATGTACAGTAAAAAAAATAACCTGCCATTCTACCCCCCGTTTTATGGTGTAATTACCCGTATCTTGCCTGCATTGGCCCTGATATTGTTGGCGTTTTACGCCCTGTATTTGGTGGCAGGGCTAGGGTGTAAACGGGGGGTACAAAGATATCAAACACAAAAAAAAAGTGTTAAGATGCGTGATTGTGTGAATATTATTGAATAATGGCCTCGTTTCCACCCAGAGACTTGGGTGTATATTTCATCTGTCATCTTTGAACAGGAAAAATAAACCAATAAAATAAAACCAAGGCTCTTGTTTCCAAGGAGAGAGGTGATGTTGAGTTCTCCCTGCTTACCTCTGGTTGTCATGAACACGAGCCAGGAGCTGATTGATCTGTGAAGGACATATAACAACACAAAGGGACAGCGCTAGACAGGTGCACAACAGCCACATAAAGAAACACGGCACAAGAACTCTCCTGAGCCAGAAACTGGAAGAGACGGCCCTCACTAGGCGAACACCACGATGGAGCTTGGTAAGTGATTCACTGATTCATCAGCACTAACCACTTCAGCCTTTCACCGTGCTTCCAGCTCCAGCGAATCGAGCTTGCACCACCATCGACAGCATATGCCAGAAGACGTTCGTCAGTCGAATTATTTTTCTCTCGTGACTTCTGCATGACTATGCTTTTGTTCCGAAAATAAAAGATGCAAGGTTTTTGTTGGGTTTATTCGTTTTTTTCTCTTCCATTTCAATTTCGACTTCTTTTTTTATTTTTCCACTGTCGTGTCAACTCTTTGTCAGGCTTCACAGGGGGCTTCGGCTGCTGGAAAAAGTTTTCTGAAAAGGTCACATCGACTTTGCGTCAAATGATCCCGCTGAAGCGTGTGTCTTTCCAGTCTTCGTTTCGAAAAAAGACCCTCGGAAAAAGCTCAGAAACCCCTTTTGTTTCTTTGAATCAGTTTGGCTGGAAGCAGGCTTCAGATGGCAGGCAGACGGGGTTGCTCCATTGCCAACGTTGTCAATGTTATTTTTCGTGGCGTTTTTACCCATCAGATTCGGCTCCACCATCACCATAAGAAAACCAGGGTGTGTCGTATTGTCCTGTTGTGAAAGCGACCCACTCTTCTGAGAGGCGCTCTTCTTGCACCTCCATGGACAGGAAGCAGCAGGGAAAGAGACAAGCAGGTGGTTCGAAGATGAGAGGGGAGAGGAATAGCATGTGGCAGAAGACCGCAAGGCTCAGAACTGAACCCGGGGTGCTACAACCCAGCCTAGATAGTTAGCGCCCAAGGGGAAATTATGGTAGCCCACTTTGGCGGTAACCCCATCTAAGTCACATTCTTTGAACCGCGATTTAGGTGTGCGACACATACAACACAGACGGGGTAAACGGTATCACCTTGAGGTCGTGGGGTCCAGCCAAACCATCGGTCCGTTGTCCCCACAGTGAGTGCTTGCCTGACACTCATAGCAGTAAGTACAATGGTCAAATGAAGCCAAACTCTAAACAAGCAGGAACAAGGCCAAACCCGCCACATGTACTCACAACTTCTGTTGCTCAGAGACTCGGTTCTGAAGCACCTTGATCTGAAAGTTAAGTCAAAGTAGTTTTGATTTTTTGTTTTCTGTTTTTTACGCAGTTTAACAGTTGATATCCCGGTGACCGTTTCAACCGAAGCTAGCTAGTGACTGCTGATGCTTTGCAGAGACAGCGAGCTCAAAACCATGTTCTTATTATTATTTTGCACATTCCTGCTACTTTAAACTGGTACGACTTCGCCAAGCCGAAACAGCTGTTGTGGTTTGTGGTGTTGTTCCAATGTTTAACGAAAGCAACCTCTTCTGTGGAAGCAACATAATCAGTTACATTTTAAATCAAAATAGAACAAAGACCTTGCTTTGACATACTTGTCAGTGTGTTCTGAAAAATGCAAGTTATTGCAACTTTAAACTCTCTTAATTAAAACAACGACAAAATATAATTAAGGAATCATTGCCATGAAGGCTCTACTTCTGCTGAACATACTAAGTTGTAGCTTTGAATTTGATTATATTTTTACTTTAATATTTTAAGTTCATTGTTGACTTACTTTGTTTTGTGTAGAAAAAACAATAACTCACATCGTATTTCTGTTTCTTCAGCACCTCACACAGATCAAACTTCTCGGCCTCGAGCCCCTTCAGCCACTTCCACAGCTCGCTGGCCTTTTCCCTTTAAAACATAATATATAATATGTATACGTAATAATATCATATAGAGAGACAGACCAACACTATCGCTCGAAGCTAGCGATTTCCAACCTGGTTCCTGGGTGTAATTGTAAAGATTTTTTTAATCTTTGCTTTGTTCATATTTATTGAATTAGTGCAATATTATATCTGCTAATCATAGCCAAAGTGAAGACCAGAAATAGTAGCACACCTCTGCTTCTCCGATTTTAATAGCCTATGCCACTACAATATTAATAATCAGGCTAACTGATAATATGCTGTATAAAGTTGGACAACAGTGCTGTGCACTACCAACAATAGGAAGCCATAAAAGCTTCAATGCAGCATCGAATTAAGTAACATATCTTCTGGTTCTTAGTAGCCTACCATTCTATATCTTCCATTCCGCCCCTACTCCTAGGAGTCCATGTGCGGAGGGATCCCTTATCTGTCGTCTTAATCAAGGTTCCTTCCCCCTGCACTTTAGAGGGCTTAGGGGCAGGTGGGCGTGGTTGCATAATGTGTAATGTGAAGCCCTTTGAAACTGAAACTGATTAAGGGCTATACAGACAGACTTGAATGGATCTGTCCGTCTCACTCTTCAAAAAGCACCCGAGACTCATCTCATCCGGTGAACGGACTCGTCTCGTATGCATTATTCTGGTGGGACGCTTTAGTAGCACCTGGACTGCTAATGAAAAGTAAGGAGCTGGCTAGCGACTTTGCCCTTCTATCCAAATGAAGTAGAAGTCGTTTTTTGTAAACTATTCTTTGTTCTCAGTCCCACCTGGAAGTGTCTTCAGATAAATGAGTGATGAGTGAGTGACCTTGGATATAATGTCATCAAAATTAAACCAAAATGGATGGAAGTAGGACTGCTGGTAAATACTTTATTGTCTACTATATACTACACTAACTATAGGCCCTGTCATATTTAAAACCCCATCATACACGAAGCCAACTGATCCTCAGTCTCCTTGACATCTCGGACTCACCAATCAAGATGTCTGATCCAGGAGGAGGGCGGGGCCTATGACTGTTTGGGACACTGAGGTATAAATATGGCTTGGCAGGACGTACTTGACTTTATCCTCGTTCAGGTTTTCCATGACCAGAGGCTTCCTGCGGTCAGACAGGATCTTCCTCTTCTTCTCTCTCCCCGTCTGCTTCTTCGCTCCCTTCTTACTGTCCAGCTTTACACACACACACACACACACACACACACACACACACACACACACACACACACACACACACACACACACACACCTCAACAGACACCAAGACACACAAACAGAGGCAGATGCTAAGTTGTGTGTATGTTTGTGAGAAGTGTGTGCATAAGGTAGGCAGGGACACATATTTTATGTTATATAATACCAAACTATATTTGAAAGGCAATATATGGTGTCTGTGGAGGTGTATGGGTTTGTTGGTGCATTTGAGTGTGTGTGTGTGTGTGTGTCTGGTGTATGTCTTGGTGTCTGTGGAGATGTGTTTGTTTGTTGATACATTTGAGTCTGTGCGTGTGTGTGTCTTGTGTATGTCTTGGTGTCTGTGGAGGTGTGTTTGTTTGTTGATACATTTGATTTTGTGTGTGTGTGCGTGTGCGTCTGTACCCCGCCGTACTGCACGCTCATGTTGGTCAGAACTTTCTTCTTCTTCAGGTCGTCGTCTTGTTTCTTGCGGACGTCCCCCTGCTCCCTCCTCTCCTTCTCATCCTGTCCACGAGACGACGACATCATCAACATCATCATCGTCATGGTAATCATCATTATCATCATAATCAATATCATCATCATCACTGTCATCATCGTCGTATTAATCATTATCATCATCATCATCATCGTCATCATTATCATCATCGTGGTATTATAATCATCATCACTAACATCATCGTAGTATTAATCATTATCATCATCACTATCATCATCGTGGTATTAATCATTATCATCATCATCATCACTATCATCATCGTAGTATTAATCATTATCATCATCACTAACATCATCGTGGTATTAATCATTATCATCACTATCATCATCGTGGTATTAATCATTATCATCACTATCATCATCGTGGCATTAATCATTATCATCAACCTCATCACTATCATCATCACTATCATGGTATTAATCATCATCATCGTCATCATCGTCATGGTATTAATCATCATCTCTATCATCATCATGGTATAAATAATCTTCTTTATCATCATCATGGTATTAATAATTATCATCATCACTATCCTCATCATGATATTAATAATCATAATCATCATATTCATGTTTCTGACGCCGGTTTTGGAGGACGGGGTTGCACTTGGTGGAAGTTATGTTATTAAAATCTTCGTTAATATAAATAGCAAAAACTGGCCATAGCATAGATGTTTAAGAAAACAAACCATGAGTCATAAACAAAGTGAAATAGCGACGTTTCTGATGTTAGCGTCACTCTTCCACTGAAAATGTTCCGTCCAAATCAAAGGAAGGTCCGTGTTAGTCAAACTAAAAGGCTGCAACATGTCGTTTTCTTTTTTTTAAACTGCGCAAGAAAAATAACGAGTGGGTATTGTGCTACAGTGCTGTTGGGCTTTTAGTGATGTGAGGACAGGGCTGTGTGTGTGTGTGTGTGTGTGTGTGTGTGTGTGTGTGTGTGTGTGTGTGTGTGTGTGTGTGTGTGTGTGTGTGTGTGTGTGTGTGTGTGTGTGTGTGTGTGTGTGTGTGTGTGTGTGTGTGTCTTATTTAATTGTACCTTTATTTTTTACTGTTTTCTCTCTCAGTAAAAGAGAGAAAAAGACACTTACACGAACTCTCTGTTTGTAAGTGAGTGAGTGTGTTTGAGGGAGAGTGTCTTATTTAATTGTATCTTTATTTTTACTGTTTTCTCTGAGAGAGAAAACACTCACACACTCACCCTGTGTGTGTTTGTGTGTGTGTATGTGTGAGAGGACTTTTATTTAATTGTACCTTTATTTTAACTGTTTGTGTGTGTGTGTGTGTTTCTGTTCGTGTGTGTGTTCTGCGCGTGTGCGTTTCGTATTTAATTGTACATTTATTTTAAGTGTTTTTCTCTCAGTAAAAACAGAGAAAGACACACTGTGTCTAAGTGTGTGAGTGTGTTTGAGTGAAAGTGTCTTATTTAATTGTATCTCTATTTTTACTGTTTTCTCTGAAAGAGAAAAACACTCACACACACTCAACCTGTGTGTGATTGTGTGTACGTGTATGTGTGAGAGGACTTTTATTGGTGTGTGTGTGTGGGTGTGTGTGTGTGTGTGTGTGTGTGTGTGTGTGTGTGTGTGTGTGACTCACAGCCAGGCGGACCTGCCGCGCCTTCTCCTGATCCGAGCGGATCCTCTGCTGCTCCGCCCGCTCAGTACGCCGGTTCTCCTGCTCACGCAAGCACGCACGCACGCAAGCACGCACGCACGCACGCACGCACGCAAGCACGCACGCACGCACGCACGCACGCACGCACGCACGCATGCACAGAAACGTACAGACACACACACACACACAGGCGCACACACGCACTCGCACACGCACACACAGAGACACACGCACACACAGAGACACACACACACACATACACACACACACACACACACACACACGCACACACAGAAACGTACAGACACACACACACACACAGAAACGTACAGACACACACACACACAGGCGCACACACGCACACACAGACACACACACACACACAGACACAGAAACGTTCACACACACACAGACACACACACAGACACACGCGCAAGCACGCACATGCACACACACACACACACACACACACACACACACGTACACAAACACGTACACACAAACAGAAACGTTCAGAAACACACACACACAGACACAAGCGCACGCACACGCATGCACACATGCACACATGCATCCACAAACCGTACAAATACACACACACACAGACAGACGGACAGACACACAAAATATCACAGAAACAAAGAGTGAGTGAGAGGATCCCCGACCGGAGGAACTAACAGCCCTCTGTCCCTGTGAACTGGGAATCTGCAGATCCTTCCGGAAAGACTCGGTCGACATATGATTCTGTTGAGGGCAATCGTGTGTGTGTGTGTGTGTGTGTGTGTGTGTGTGTGTGTGTATGTTTATACTATTATTTTGAGGAGAGTTGTTTTGTATGTGTGAATGGTGTTTAGACTATTCTGTTGTGTGTGTGTGTGTGTGTATAGTCTGTCGACGAGAGTTGCATTTGTGTGTTTGTTATGTTGACGTGTGTGTGTGTGTGTGTCTGTGTGTTTTATTGTACTAATCCGTTGATGAAGAGTTGTGTTTGTGTTTTCTCGTCTCTGTTTACTAGAATTGTGTGTGTGTGTGTGTGTGTGTGTGTGTGTGTGTGTGTGTGTGTGTGTGTGTGTGTGTGTGTGTGTGTGTGTGTGTGTGTGTGTGTGTGTGTGTGTGTGTGTGTGTTCAAACTATTCCGTTGACGGCTCCCGCATGTGTGTGCGTCTGAACTACTCTGTTGACGAGTCCTGTGTGTGTGTGTGTGTGTGTGTTTGTTTGTGTGTCTGCGTCTTTCAGATGTGTGTGTGTGTGTGTCTGCGTATGTCTGAGTGTCTGTGTGTGTGTTTGTTTGTGTGTCTGCGTCTTTCAGATTTGTGTCTGTGTGTGTGTGTGTGTCTGTGTTTATTTGTGTAGGTGTGTGTATTTGTATCAGTGTGTGTGTGTGTGTGTGTCTGTGTTTATTTGTGTAGGCGTGTGTGCGTGTATCAGTGTGTGCGTGTGTGTGTCTGCATTTATTTGTGTAGGCGTGTGTGCGTGTATCAGTGTGTGTGTGTGTGCGTGTATCAGTGTGTGTGTGCGTGTGTGTGTCTGTGTTTATTTGTGTAGCTGTGTGTGCGTGTATCAGTGTGTGTCCCTGTGTGTGTGCGTACTATTCTCTGGACCAGAGACACCAGCTCCTCCTCCTCTTTCTTCCTCTGGATGAAGTGAGCGTCGATCAGGGACTGAAGCTCCCCCAGATCCTTGTCCTGCCGCTTCCTGTGGATGTCCTGGTGGACAGACAGACAGACAGACAGACAGACACAATGCACAGACACACAGGCAGACAGACACAAAGCACAGACAGACACAAAGCACAGACACACAGGCAGACAGACACACACACAAACAGGCAGACAGACAGACACAAATCACAGACAGACACACACACACACACACACACACACACACAGACAGACACAAAGCATAGACACACACACACAGAGACAGACACAAAGCATAGACACACACACACAGAGACACACAGACACAAAGCACAGACAAAGCACACACACACACACACAGACGAAGCACACAGACGCACACTCGCAAGTTCAACAGTGTACCCCTGGAGATATTCAGCGTATTGTACTGGGAAGGAGTTTCAAATGTCAACGGGTCCACATCATCATGACGCCGCTGACCTCTGCTGCCCTGAACCTCAGAAGAAACTCACGTCAAAGTCCACTTTGTCTCCATCCGAGGGCTTGGGAACCGTGATGTTTGGCGCGAACCTAAGAAGGGAATCACGTCGATCCTTTATCTTCATTTTCGTTTTTGGGGTTTTGTTGGATGTTGATGTCAGGTTGATGAATGGCAAAAGACTTACTTTGCTTTGGGTCTTACATCGTCTGCTTATAATTATATGAAATGAATCAAATGATATAGTCAAAATGAATACAGAAAGAGGACTCTGAAACCTAAAACCATATTTTTAAATTAAATATATATATATATATATATATATATATATATATACATTTTTTTTTTGGATTAATGTAAAAACTATTTTAGGTTGCTCGCTCACCTTGGTTTTCTTTTGAGTTAAACAACCGTAGTTAGCAAAACAATTAAAAAATACACAGAAAAACAAGGTTAACATAAATAAATGAGTATATATATGCAGCCACACACACACACACAACACACAAACTCTGTTTTTATTTACACCCAACGAGCCGTAATGAGGAGAAAGACGAATAGATCTTTATCGCTGTTCTTCTCATTAGCTGAATTGTGTTCACTCACACGTACACAAGGACGCTTGCAGACACGCACACACATGCACACAGACCCACACAAACAGACACATAAGAGTGGTTCAAATAGAATGTGAAATTAAATATGTAAAATCTGCTCATGAAAAGGAAGGCGACATCTTAATGCATTGACATTCACTTTGTTAAATGTTTATCCAATAACACAGAATAAACAAAGAGGAAACATACTGGGAATACACATTTAATGCAGCGGTATATAGTTAATAAAAAATTAAATTACCTTCTTCTGCAGCAAAAGGCTCTAAAAGGCACAACGTAAAATGAGAAATAGAAAATAACGATTAGATAAAGTCAATTAAAATCTGTTGGAACTAGATTTTAAGTTAACTTGAATTCCGATTAAATAATATATGTCCAATTACAGAAAACATTTATTTGAACATACTAAATAGCGTGTATTGATGTGTGTATTCAGGGAGCCATTTGTATGGGGGGATGGGAGGATCACCTCTGTTATTCTATTTTTACAGTGTTAACCCTTATGTCTTTTTTAACGACGATCAATAAAAGACAACATTGTTACCCCTTATGTTTTTTGATGGTCGATAAAAAACTAGTGTTAGCCCTTACGCTTTTTTCTATGACGACCTCTAAAAAACGACAGTGTTACCCCCTATGTTTTTTAATGACCGCCGATAAAAATGACGACCAATAAAAAAAGACAGTGTTACCCCTTATGTTTTTTTTCATGACGGCAGATAAAAAACGACAGTGTTACCCCCTATGTTTTTTAATGACCGCCGATAAGAATGACGACCTATAAAAAACGACAGTGTTACCCCTTACGCTTTTTTCCATGACGACCTATAAAAAACGACAGTGTTACCCCTTATGTTTTCTTTCATGACGGCCGATAAAAAAAGTACAGTGTTACCCCTTATGTTTTATTCTCATGACGACTAATAATAAAAAACAGTGTTACCCCTTACTAAGTGTTTATTGTTGAAGTATGTCTTGTTTGTATGTGCCTGACCACAAATAAAGTTCTCTTACGGGAAAAATAAAGATTTGAATTTGAATTACGTTTTCTTTTCATGACGACCTATAAAAAACGACAGTTACCCCTCACGCTTTTTTCCATGACGACCTATTAAAGACGACAGTGTTACCCCTTATGTTTTTTTTCATGACGGCCGATAAAAAACGACGGTGTTACCCCTTATGTTTTTTTTCATGACGACCTATAAAAAACGACATTGTTACCACTTATGTTTTTTTTCATGACGGCCGATAAAAAACGACAGTGTTACCCCTTATTTTTTTTTTCATGACGGCCGATAAAAAACGACAGTGTTACCCCTTATGCTTTTTTTGATGACGGCCGATAAAAAACGACAGTGTTACCCCTTATGTTTTGTTTGATAAAAAACGAAAGTGTTACCCCTTATGTTTTTTTTGATGACGGCCGATAAAAAACGACAGTGTTACCCCTTATGTTTTTTTTGATTAAAAACTACAAAAAACGACAGTGTTACCCCTTATGTTTTTTTTGATGACGGCCGATAAAAAACGACAGTGTTACCCCTTATGTTTTTTTTGATAAAAAACGACAGTGTTACCCCTTATGTTTTTTTTGATGACGGCCGATAAAAAACGACAGTGTTACCCCTTATGTTTTTTTTGATGACGGCCGATAAAAAACGACAGTGTTACCCCTTATGTTTTTTTTGATGACGGCCGATAAAAAACGACAGTGTTACCCCTTATGTTTTTTTTGATGACGGCCGATAAAAAACGACAGTGTTACCCCTTATGTTTTTTTTGATGACGGCCGAAAAAAAACGACAGTGTTACCCCTTATGTTTTTTTTGATGACGGCCGATAAAAAACGACAGTGTTACCCCTTATGCTTTTTTTGATGACGGCCGATAAAAAACGACAGTGTTACCCCTTATGTTTTTTTTGATGACGGCCGATAAAAAACGACAGTGTTAACCCTTATGTTTTTTTTGATGACGGCCGATAAAAAACGACAGTGTTACCCCTTATGTTTTTTTTGATAAAAAATGACAGTGTTACCCCTTATGTTTTTTTTGATGACGGCCGATAAAAAACGACAGTGTTACCCCTTATGTTTTTTTTGATGACGGCCGATAAAAAACGACAGTGTTACCCCTTATGTTTTTTTTGATGACGGCCGATAAAAAACGACAGTGTTACCCCTTATGTTTTTTTTGATGACGGCCGATAAAAAACGACAGTGTTACCCCTTATGTTTTTTTTGATGACGGCCGATAAAAAACGACAGTGTTACCCCTTATGTTTTTTTTGATGAAAAAACGACAGTGTTACCCCTTATGTTTTTTTTGATGACGGCCGATAAAAAACGACAGTGTTACCCCTTATGTTTTTTTTGATAAAAAACGACAGTGTTACCCCTTACGCTTTTTTCCATGACGACCTATAAAAAACGACAGTGTTACCCCTTATGTTTTTTTTCATGGCGGCCGATAAAAAACGACAGTGTTACCCCTCATGTTTTTTTTCATGATGGCCGATAAAAAACGACAGTGTTACCCCTTACGCTTTTTTCCATGACGACCTATAAAAAACGACAGTGTTACCCCTTATGTTTTTTTTGATGACGGCCGATAAAAAACGACAGTGTTACCCCTTATGTTTTTTTTGATGACGGCTGATAAAAAACGACAGTGTTACCCCTTATGTTTTTTTTGATGACGGCCGATAAAAAACGACAGTGTTACCCCTTATGTTTTTTTTGATTAAAAACGACAAAAAACGACAGTGTTACCCCTTATGTTTTTTTTGATTAAAAACGACAAAAAACGACAGTGTTACCCCTTATGTTTTTTTTGATGACGGCCGATAAAAAACGACAGTGTTACCCCTTATGTTTTTTTTGATGACGGCCGATAAAAAACGACAGTGTTACCCCTTATGCTTTTTTTGATGACGGCCGATAAAAACGACAGTGTTACCCCTTATGTTTTTTTTGATGACGGCCGATAAAAAACGACAGTGTTACCCCTTATGTTTTTTTTGATGACGGCCGATAAAAAACGACAGTGTTACCCCTTATGTTTTTTTTGATGACGGCCGATAAAAAACGACAGTGTTACCCCTTATGTTTTTTTTGATGAAAAACGACAGTGTTACCCCTTATGTTTTTTTTGATGACGGCCGATAAAAAACGACAGTGTTACCCCTTATGTTTTTTTTGATAGAAAACGACAGTGTTACCCATTACGCTTTTTTCCATGACAACCTATAAAAAACGACAGTGTTACCACTTATGTTTTTTTTCATGACGGCCGATAAAAAACGACAGTGTTACCCCTTACGTTTTTTTTCATGACGGCCGATAAAAAACGACAGTGTTACCCCTTACGCTTTTTTCCATGACGACCTATAAAAAACGACAGTGTTACCCCTTATGTTTTTTTTCATGACGGCCGATAAAAAACGACAGTGTTACCCCTTATGTTTTTTTTGATGACGGCCGATAAAAAACGACAGTGTTACCCCTTATGTTTTTTTTGATGACGGCCGATAAAAAACGACAGTGTTACCCCTTATGTTTTTTTTGATGACGGCCGATAAAAAACGACAGTGTTACCCCTTATGTTTTTTTTGATGACGGCCGATAAAAAACGACAGTGTTACCCCTTATGTTTTTTTTGATGACGGCCGAAAAAAAATCGACAGTGTTACCCCTTATGTTTTTTTTGATGACGGCCGATTAAAAAACGACAGTGTTACCCCTTATGTTTTTTTTGATGACGGCCGATAAAAAACGACAGTGTTACCCCTTATGTTTTTTTTGATGACGGCCGATAAAAAACGACAGTGTTACCCCTTATGTTTTTTTTGATGACGGCCGATAAAAAACGACAGTGTTACCCCTTATGTTTTTTTTGATGAAAAACGACAGTGTTACCCCTTATGTTTTTTTTGATGACGGCCGATAAAAAACGACAGTGTTACCCCTTATGTTTTTTTTGATAAAAAATGACAGTGTTACCCATTACGCTTTTTTCCATGACGACCTATAAAAAACGACAGTGTTACCACTTATGTTTTTTTTCATGACGGCCGATAAAAAACGACAGTGTTACCCCTTACGCTTTTTTCCATGACGACCTATAAAAAACGACAGTGTTACCCCTTATGTTTTTTTTCATGACGGCCGATAAAAAACGACAGTGTTACCCCTTATGTTTTTTTTGATGACGGCCGATAAAAAACGACAGTGTTACCCCTTATGTTTTTTTTGATGACGGCCGATAAAAAACGACAGTGTTACCCCTTATGTTTTTTTTGATGACGGCCGATAAAAAATCGACAGTGTTACCCCTTATGTTTTTTTTGATGACGGCCGATAAAAAACGACAGTGTTACCCCTTATGTTTTTTTTGATGACGGCCGAAAAAAAATCGACAGTGTTACCCCTTATGTTTTTTTTGATGACGGCCGATAAAAAAACGACAGTGTTACCCCTTATGTTTTTTTTGATGACGGCCGATAAAAAACGACAGTGTTACCCCTTATGTTTTTTTTGATGACGGCCGAAAAAAAATCGACAGTGTTACCCCTTATGTTTTTTTTGATGACGGCCGATAAAAAACGACAGTGTTACCCCTTATGTTTTTTTTGATGACGGCCGATAAAAAACGACAGTGTTACCCCTTATGCTTTTTTTGTTGACGGCCGATAAAAAACGACAGTGTTACCCCTTATGTTTTTTTTGATGACGGCCGATAAAAAACGACAGTGTTACCCCTTATGTTTTTTTTGATAAAAAACGACAGTGTTACCCCTTATGTTTTTTTTGATAAAAAACGACAGTGTTACCCCTTATGTTTTTTTTGATGACGGCCGATAAAAAACGACAGTGTTACCCCTTATGCTTTTTTTGATGACGGCCGATAAAAAACGACGGTGTTACCCCTTATGTTTTTTTTGATGACGGCCGATAAAAAACGACAGTGTTACCCCTTATGTTTTTTTTGATGACGGCCGATAAAAAACGACAGTGTTACCCCTTACGCTTTTTTCCATGACGACCTATAAAAAACGACAGTGTTACCCCTTATGTTTTTTTTCATGACGGCCGATAAAAAACGACAGTGTTACCCCTTATGTTTTTTTTGATGACGGCCGATAAAAAACGACAGTGTTACCCCTTATGTTTTTTTTGATGACGGCCGATAAAAAACGACAGTGTTACCCCTTATGCTTTTTTTTGATGACGGCTGATAAAGTACTACAGCATCACCCCTTATGTTTTTAATAGTACTATAATCTCCCAGCTAGGGGGAGCTGGGGATCGAACAACCAACCTTTCAGTTTCAAGACAACTGCTCTACCTACTGAGCTAATCCGCCCTATCTTTTATGATGAACGACAGTGTCACATCTTATTATTTATTTGATGACGGCCCATAAAAAACGACAGTGTTTCCCCTTATGTTTTTTTTGATGACGGCCGATAAAAAACGACAGTGTTACCCCTTATGTTTTTTTTGATGACGGCCGATAAAAAACGACAGTGTTACCCCTTATGTTTTTTTTGATAAAAAACGACTGTGTTACCCCTTATGTTTTTTTTGATGACATCCAATAAAAAACGACAGTGTTACCCCTTATGTTTCTTTTGATTAAAAACGACAAAAAACGACAGTGTTACCCCTTATGTTTTTTTGATGACGGCCCATAAAAAACGACAGTGTTACCCCTTATGTTTTTTTTGATAAAAAACGACAGTGTTACCCCTTATGTTTTTTTTGATGACGGCCGATAAAAAACGACAGTGTTACCCCTTATGTTTTTTTTGATGACGGCCAATAAAAAACGACAATGTTACCCCTTATGTTTTTTTTGATAAAAAACGACAGTGTTACCCCTTATGTTTTTTTTGATGACGGCCGATAAAAAACGACATTGTTACCCCTTATGTTTTTTTTGATTAAAAACTACAAAAAACGACAGTGTTACCCCTTATGTTTTTTTTGATGACGGCCCATAAAAAACGACAGTGTTACCCCTTAAGTTTTTTTTGATAAAAAACGACAGTGTTACCCCTTATGTTTTTTTTGATGACGGCCGATAAAAAACGACAGTGTTACCCCTTATGTTTTTTTTGATGACGGCCGAAAAAAAACGACAGTGTTACCCCTTATGTTTTTTTTGATGACGGCCGATAAAAAACGACAGTGTTACCCCTTATGTTTTTTTTCATGACGGCCGATAAAAAACGACAGTGTTACCCCTTATGTTTTTTTTGATGACGGCCGATAAAAAACGACAGTGTTACCCCTTATGTTTTTTTTGATGACGGCCGATAAAAAACGACAGTGTTACCCCCTATGTTTTTAATTGTACTATAATCTCCCAGCTAGGAGGAGCTGGGGTTCGAACAACCAACCTTTCAGTTTCAAGACAACTGCTCTACCTACTGAGCTAAGCCTTATGTTTTTTTTTATTAAAAACGACATTCTTAGCACTTACGCTTTTTTCCATGACGACCTATAAAAAACGACAGTGTTACCCCTTATGTTTTTTTTCATGACGGCCGATAAAAAACGATGGTGTTACCCCTTATGTTTTTTTTCATGACGGCCCATAAAAAACGACAGTGTTACCCCTTATGTTTTTTTTGATGACGGCCGATAAAAAATGACAGTGTTACCCCTTATGTTTTTTTTGATGACGGCCGATAAAGTACTACAGTATTACCCCTTATGTTTTTAATTGTACTATAATCTCCCAGCTAGGGAGAGGTGGAGATCGAACAACCAACCTTTCAGTTTCAAGACAACTGCTCTACCTACTGAGCTAAGCTGCCCGATCTTTGATGATAAACGACAGTGTCACAACTTATTATTTATTTGATGACGGCCCATAAAAAACGACAGTGTTACTCCTTATGTTTTTTTTGATGACGGCCGATAAAAAACGACAGTGTTACCCCTTATGTTTTTTTTGATAAAAAACGACAGTGTTACCCCTTATGTTTTTTTTGATGACGGCCGATAAAAAGCGACAGTGTTACCCCTTATGTTTTTTTTGATGACGGCCGACAAAAAACGACAGTGTTACCCCTTATGTTTTTTTTGATAAAAATCAACAGTGTTACCCCTTATGTTTTTTTTGATAACGGCTGATAAAGTACTACAGTATTACCCCTTATGTTTTTAATTGTACTATAATCTCCCAGCTAGGAGGAGCTGGGGATCAAACAACCAACCTATCAGTTTCAAGACAACTGCTCTACCTACTGAGCTAAGCCGCCCGATCTTTGATGATAAACGACAGTGTCACAACTTATTATTTATTTGATGACGGCCCATAAAAAACGACAGTGTTACTCCTTATGTTTTTTTTGATGACGGCCGATAAAAAACGACAGTGTTACCCCTTATGTTTTATTTTATGACGGCCGATAAAAAACGACAGTGTTACCCCTTATGTTTTTTTTGATAAAAAACGACAGTGTTACCCCTTATGTTTTTTTTGATGACGGCTGATAAAAAACGACAGTGTTACCCCTTATGTTTTTTTTGATTAAAAACGACAAAAAACGACAGTGTTACCCCTTATGTTTTATTTTATGACGGCCGATAAAAAACGACAGTGTTACCCCTTATGTTTTTTTTGATAAAAAACGACAGTGTTACCCCTTATGTTTTTTTTGATGACGGCTGATAAAAAACGACAGTGTTACCCCTTATGTTTTTTTTGATGACGGCCGATAAAAAACGACAGTGTTACCCCTTATGTTTTTTTTGATGACGGCCGATAAAAAACGACAGTGTTACCCCTTATGTTTTTTTTGATGATGGCCGATAAAAAACTACAGTGTTACCCCTTATGTTATTTTTGATGACGGCCGAAAAAAAACGACAGTGTTACACCTTATGTTTTTTTTGATGACGGCCGATAAAAAACGACAGTGTTACCCCTTATGTTTTTTTTGATGACGGCCGATAAAAAACGACAGTGTTACCCCTTATGTTTTTTTTGATAAAAAACGACAGTGTTACCCCTTATGTTTTTTTTGATGACGGCCGATAAAAAACGACATTGTTACCCCTTATGTTTTTTTTGATTAAAAACGACAAAAAACAACAGTGTTACCCCTTATGTTTTTTTTGATGACGGCCGATAAAAAACGACAGTGTTACCCCTTATGTTTTTTTTGATAAAAAACGACAGTGTTACCCCTTATGTTTTTTTTGATGACGGCCGATAAAAAACGACAGTGTTACCCCTTATGTTTTTTTTGATGACGGCCGATAAAAAACGACAGTGTTACCCCTTATGTTTTTTTTGATGACGGCCGATAAAAAACGACAGTGTTACCCCTTATGTTTTTTTTGATGATGGCCGATAAAAAACTACAGTGTTACCCCTTATGTTATTTTTGATGACGGCCGAAAAAAAACGACAGTGTTACACCTTATGTTTTTTTTGATGACGGCCGATAAAAAACGACAGTGTTACCCCTTATGTTTTTTTTGATGACGGCCGATAAAAAACGACAGTGTTACCCCTTATGTTTTTTTTGATAAAAAACGACAGTGTTACCCCTTATGTTTTTTTTGATGACGGCCGATAAAAAACGACATTGTTACCCCTTATGTTTTTTTTGATAAAAAAAAAAAGTGTTACCCCTTATGTTTTTTTTGATGACGGCCCATAAAAAACGACAGTGTTACCCCTTATGTTTTTTTTGATGACGGCCCATAAAAAACAACAGTGTTACCCCTTATGTTTTTTTTTGATGACGGCTGATAAAGTACTACAGTATTACCCCTTATGTTTTTAATTGTACTATAATCGCCCAGCTAGGGGGAGCTGGGGATCGAACAACCAACCTTTCAGTTTCAAGACAACTGCTCCACCTACTGAGCTAAGCCGCCCGATTTTTGATGAAAAACGACAGTGTTACAACTTATTATTTATTTGATGACGGCCCATAAAAAACGACAGTGTTACCCCTTATGTTTTTTTTGATGACGGCCGATAAAAAACGACAGTGTTACCCCTTATGTTTTTTTTGATGACGGCCAATAAAAAACGACAGTGTTACCCCTTATGTTATTTTTGGTGACGGCCGAAAAAAAACGACAGTGTTACCCCTTATGTTTTTTTTGATGACGGCCGATAAAAAACGACAGTGTTACCCCTTATGTTTTTTTGATGACTGCCGATAAAAAACGACAGTGTTACCCCTTATGCTTTTTTTGTTGACGGCCGATAAAAAACGACAGTGTTACCCCTTATGTTTTTTTTGATGACGGCCGATAAAAAACGACAGTGTTACACCTTATGTTTTTTTTGATAAAAAACGACAGTGTTACCCCTTATGTTTTTTTTGATGACGGCCGATAAAAAACGACAGTGTTACCCCTTATGTTTTTTTTGATAAAAAACGACAGTGTTACCCCTTATGTTTTTTTTGATAAAAAACGACAGTGTTACCCCTTATGTTTTTTTTGATGACGGCCGATAAAAAACGACAGTGTTACCCCTTATGTTTTTTTTGATAAAAAACGACAGTGTTACCCCTTATGTTTTTTTTGATGACGGCCGATAAAAAACGACAGTGTTACCCCTTATGTTATTTTTGATGACGGCCGATAAAAAACGACAGTGTTACCCCTCATGTTTTTTTTCATGACGGCCGATAAAAAACGACAGTGTTACCCCTTACGCTTTTTTCCATGACGGCCGATAAAAAACGACAGTGTTACCCCTTATGTTTTTTTTGATGACGGCCGATAAAAAACGACAGTGTTACCCCTTATGTTTTTTTTGATGACGGCCGATAAAAAACGACAGTGTTACCCCTTATGTTTTTTTTGATAAAAAACGACAGTGTTACCCCTTATGTTTTTTTTGATGACGGCCGATAAAAAACGACAGTGTTACCCCTTATGCTTTTTTTGTTGACGGCCGATAAAAAACGACAGTGTTACCCCTTATGTTTTTTTTGATGATGGCCGATAAAAAACGACAGTGTTACCCCTTATGTTTTTTTTATAAAAAACGACAGTGTTACCCCTTATGTTTTTTTTGATGACGGCCGATAAAAAACGACAGTGTTACCCCTTATGTTTTTTTTGATAAAAAACGACAGTGTTACCCCTTACGCTTTTTTCCATGACGACCTATAAAAAACGACAGTGTTACCCCTTATGTTTTTTTTGATGACTGCCGATAAAAAACGACAGTGTTACCCCTTATGTTTTTTTGTTGACGGCCGATAAAAAACGACAGTGTTACCCCTTATGTTTTTTTTGATGACGGCCGATAAAAAACGACAGTGTTACCCCTTATGTTTTTTTTGA
The DNA here is from genome assembly GCF_026213295.1 of Gadus chalcogrammus. Taxonomy (NCBI): domain Eukaryota; kingdom Metazoa; phylum Chordata; class Actinopteri; order Gadiformes; family Gadidae; genus Gadus; species Gadus chalcogrammus. The sequence goes on from NC_079430.1 coordinate 16,852,455, forward strand.
TAAAAAACGACAGTGTTACCCCTTATGTTTTTTTTGATGACGGCCGATAAAAAACGACAGTGTTACCCCTTATGTTTTTTTTGATAAAAAACGACAGTGTTACCCCTTATGTTTTTTTTGATGACGGCCGATAAAAAACGACAGTGTTACCCCTTATGTTTTTTTTGATAAAAAACGACAGTGTTACCCCTTATGTTTTTTTTGATGACGGCCGATAAAAAACGACAGTGTTACCCCTTATGTTATTTTTGATGACGGCCGATAAAAAACGACAGTGTTACCCCTCATGTTTTTTTTCATGACGGCCGATAAAAAACGACAGTGTTACCCCTTATGTTTTTTTTCATGACGGCCGATAAAAAACGACAGTCTTACCCCTTATGTTTTTTTTCATGACGGCCGATAAAAAACGACAGTGTTACCCCTTATGTTTTTTTTGATGACGGCCGATAAAAAACGACAGTGTTACCCCTTATGTTTTTTTTGATAAAAAACGACTGTGTTACCACTTATGTTTTTTTTGATGACGGCCGATAAAAAACGACAGTGTTACCCCTTATGTTTTTTTTGATTAAAAACGACAAAAAACGACAGTGTTACCCCTTATGTTTTTTTTGATGACGGCCGATAAAAAACGACAGTGTTACCCCTTATGTTTTTTTTGATAAAAAACGACAGTGTTACCCCTTATGTTTTTTTTGATGACGGCCGATAAAAAACGACAGTGTTACCCCTTATGTTTTTTTTGATTAAAAACGACAAAAAACGACAGTGTTACCCCTTATGTTTTTTTTGATGACGGCCGATAAAAAACGACAGTGTTACCCCTTATGTTTTTTTTGATAAAAAACGACAGTGTTACCCCTTGTGTTTTTTTTGATAAAAAACGACAGTGTTACCCCTTGTGTTTTTTTTGATGACGGCCGATAAAAAACGACAGTGTTACCCCTTATGTTTTTTTTGATGACGGCCGATAAAAAACGACAGTGTTACACCTTATGTTTTTTTTGATAAAAAACGACAGTGTTACCCCTTATGTTTTTTTTGATGACGGCCGATAAAAAACGACAGTGTTACCCCTTATGTTTTTTTTGATAAAAAACGACAGTGTTACCCCTTATGTTTTTTTTGATAAAAAACGACAGTGTTACCCCTTATGTTTTTTTTGATGACGGCCGATAAAAAACGACAGTGTTACCCCTTATGTTTTTTTTGATAAAAAACGACAGTGTTACCCCTTATGTTTTTTTTGATGACGGCCGATAAAAAACGACAGTGTTACCCCTTATGTTATTTTTGATGACGGCCGATAAAAAACGACAGTGTTACCCCTCATGTTTTTTTTCATGACGGCCGATAAAAAACGACAGTGTTACCCCTTACGCTTTTTTCCATGACGACCTATAAAAAACAACAGTGTTACCCCTTATGTTTTTTTTCATGACGGCCGATAAAAAACGACAGTCTTACCCCTTATGTTTTTTTTCATGACGGCCGATAAAAAACGACAGTGTTACCCCTTATGTTTTTTTTGATGACGGCCGATAAAAAACGACAGTGTTACCCCTTATGTTTTTTTTGATAAAAAACGACTGTGTTACCCCTTATGTTTTTTTTGATGACGGCCGATAAAAAACGACAGTGTTACCCCTTATATTTTTTTTTATTAAAAACGACAAAAAACGACAGTGTTACCCCTTATGTTTTTTTTGATGACGGCCGATAAAAAACGACAGTGTTACCCCTTATGTTTTTTTTGATAAAAAACGACAGTGTTACCCCTTATGTTTTTTTTGATAAAAAACGACAGTGTTACCCCTTACGCTTTTTTCCATGACGACCTATAAAAAACGACAGTGTTACCCCTTATGTTTTTTTTGATGACTGCCGATAAAAAACGACAGTGTTACCCCTTATGCTTTTTTTGTTGACGGCCGATAAAAAACGACAGTGTTACCCCTTATGTTTTTTTTGATGACGGCCGATAAAAAACGACAGTGTTACCCCTTATGTTTTTTTTGATAAAAAACGACAGTGTTACCCCTTATGTTTTTTTTGATGACGGCCGATAAAAAACGACAGTGTTACCCCTTATGTTTTTTTTGATAAAAAACGACAGTGTTACCCCTTATGTTTTTTTTGATGACGGCCGATAAAAAACGACAGTGTTACCCCTTATGTTATTTTTGATGACGGCCGATAAAAAACGACAGTGTTACCCCTCATGTTTTTTTTCATGACGGCCGATAAAAAACGACAGTGTTACCCCTTACGCTTTTTTCCATGACGACCTATAAAAAACGACAGTGTTACCCCTTATGTTTTTTTTCATGACGGCCGATAAAAAACGACAGTCTTACCCCTTATGTTTTTTTTCATGACGGCCGATAAAAAACGACAGTCTTACCCCTTATGTTTTTTTTGATGACGGCCGATAAAAAACGACAGTGTTACCCCTTATGTTTTTTTTGATAAAAAACGACTGTGTTACCACTTATGTTTTTTTTGATGACGGCCGATAAAAAACGACAGTGTTACCCCTTATGTTTTTTTTGATTAAAAACGACAAAAAACGACAGTGTTACCCCTTATGTTTTTTTTGATGACGGCCGATAAAAAACGACAGTGTTACCCCTTATGTTTTTTTTGATAAAAAACGACAGTGTTACCCCTTATGTTTTTTTTGATGACGGCCGATAAAAAACGACAGTGTTACCCCTTATGTTTTTTTTGATTAATAACGACAAAAAACGACAGTGTTACCCCTTATGTTTTTTTTGATGACGGCCGATAAAAAACGACAGTGTTACCCCTTATGTTTTTTTTGATAAAAAACGACAGTGTTACCCCTTGTGTTTTTTTTGATGACGGCCGATAAAAAACGACAGTGTTACCCCTTATGTTTTTTTTGATGACGGCCGATAAAAAACGACAGTGTTACCCCTTATGTTTTTTTTGATGACTGCCGATAAAAAACGACAGTGTTACCCCTTATGCTTTTTTTGTTGACGGCCGATAAAAAACGACAGTGTTACCCCTTATGTTTTTTTTGATGATGGCCGATAAAAAACGACAGTGTTACCCCTTATGTTTTTTTTGATAAAAAACGACAGTGTTACCTCTTATGTTTTTTTTGATGACGGCCGATAAAAAACGACAGTGTTACCCCTTATGTTTTTTTTGATAAAAAACGACAGTGTTACCCCTTACGCTTTTTTCCATGACGACCTATAAAAAACGACAGTGTTACCCCTTATGTTTTTTTTCATGACGGCCGATAAAAAACGACAGTGTTACCCCTCATGCTTTTTTTCATGACGGCCGATAAAAAACGACAGTGTTACCTCTTAAGCTTTTTTCCATGACGACCTATAAAAAACAACAGTGTTACCCCTTATGTTTTTTTTCATGACGGCCGATGAAAAACGACAGTCTTACCCCTTATGTTTTTTTTCATGACGGCCGATAAAAAACGACAGTGTTACCCCTTATGTTTTTTTTGATGACGGCCGATAAAAAACGACAGTGTTACCCCTTATGTTTTTTTTGATAAAAAACGACTGTGTTACCCCTTATGTTTTTTTTGATGACGGCCGATAAAAAACGACAGTGTTACCCCTTATATTTTTTTTGATTAAAAACGACAAAAAACGACAGTGTTACCCCTTATGTTTTTTTTGATGACGGCCGATAAAAAACGACAGTGTTACCCCTTATGTTTTTTTTGATAAAAAACGACAGTGTTACCCCTTATGTTTTTTTTGATGACGGCCGATAAAAAACGACAGTGTTACCCCTTATGTTTTTTTTGATGACGGCCGATAAAAAACGACAGTGTTACCCCTTATGTTTTTTTTGATGACGGCCGATAAAAAACGACAGTGTTACCCCTTATGTTATTTTTGATGACGGCCGATAAAAAACGACAGTGTTACCCCTCATGTTTTTTTTCATGACGGCCGATAAAAAACGACAGTGTTACACCTTATGTTTTTTTTGATGACGGCCGATAAAAAACGACAGTGTTACCCCTTATGTTTTTTTTGATGACGGCCGATAAAAAACGACAGTGTTACCCCTTATGTTTTTTTTCATGACAACCATTAAGAAACGACAGTGTTACCCCTTATGTTTCTTATCATGACGACCGAAAGAAAATAACAGTGTTACCCCTTATGCTTTTTGATTGCCGATAAAAAAATAGTGTTAGCCTTTACACTTTTTTTCATTCCTGAGCAGGAATAAAGTTATCTTAGTGGGAAAATAAAGTTAATTGAATTTGAATTACGTATTTTCTCATGACAACCGATCAAAAACGACAGTAGGCGAGTATCAGATCAAGCAGGCTCTGCGTTCCCTTGCATAACATAATGCATTCTGGGATCAAAACGTCAGGAATGCTGGAGATATCTTCCCTATGCGACATGTCACATGACTTTGAAAACTCGCGGGAGCTCCCTCCGTCTGCATTTCTGTGCACAAATAACGACAGTGTTTTTCTTTTTTTTTATGACGATAATAAACGTCTGTTACTAATGTTTTTTTTATTTACCACCAATAGAAAAAGACAGTGTTACCCCTTATGTTTTATTGAATGACTACTGATAAAAAACAACAGTGATACCCCTTTGTTTTTTTTAATGACGACCAGGGTGCGATTCTTTTGGGAGGGATAGGAGGGATCCACCCTTTTTTTTTTTTTTTTTGGAAAATAAAATGTTTCATGTCTTTTTAATTTGCCTTAAAGATGAATGTTCAACTGTTTGAAATGTAGGCGAATAGGGCCTACCATTTACTTAAAAGAAGAATTAGGCCTGTCGATCGCCTATTTATTCATGAAAAGAAAGAAGGAAAAAAAACCTCCATCATTTGACCAATCGCACCCTGTGTGTATTTATCTTGCCATAGTTCAAAAGCATCGCTAGGAACCTTGAAGGTCTCAAAAACACACACTTAAAAGCAGTTGCTGCGATACCTTTGTCTGAGTACATCAAAGTTCTCAAACAAATGACAGCCAGCGGATATTTAATTTGGTAGTGAAACTCCCACCAATGTTATCAAGCCAGAGCTGGGGGGGGGGGGGGGGTGAGAGTGGCGCACACTGAATGCTGAAAAGGAGCAAAGCCGGTATTGACAGGAGTAGACGCTCAGAAGCAGTTAAATGACAGCTGATGAAAGCCATGGAAACTGTTACCTTCAGTTGCAGTCGGTGGTTCTGTTTGGGATGGAAAGTTGGGATTTTTTTTCGACAGTGAAGTTAGAAACTAGAAACGGTTTCGATGGACTAAAGATGGGAATGCTCCAAGCTTTAATAGGGTTACCATGAAATGTGGAGCCAGTTAATATGCATCTACATGTTTTCCACATGTGAAAACATATAGTGTTGTGTATGTTTTGTACGTATAAATACATACAAGCCTCTATGTATTCATACGGTCCAACTATGTAATGAAATAACATTAATACAAAATATACACCAATTAAAATATTTAAGTATAAATAAAAAAAAACTTTCACACACAGAGAAAGTGAGAGACATAGACAAAGAGAGAGACAAAGAAAAAGAGAGAGACAAAGTGAAAGAGGTGTCAGAGACGGAGAGACAGAAAGAGAGACAAAGAGAGAGACAGAGTGAAAGAGGTGACGGAGAGAGAGAGAGAGAGAGAGACAGAGAGATAGGGAGAGAGAGAGAAAGTGAAAGAGGTGTCAGAGAAAACTAGTATGGGGAGAATAACGTAATTATGAAATAAGAGAACCTTTACCTTCGACTTCAAGTGGCAACTCCTCATCTACAACAGAGTAAAGGACATTTGAAAATAACCAGCTGAGTTTATTTCTATATATACTTTTTATGAATGTATATACAGTCCTTAAAGATGGATGACATTGTTCATGAGACGGCACAAGGCGACACGTTTGGCCAATTATGGACATCTTGATAAAATGACGTAGGAGGACAAAGCCCTGCTGTTATCTGACACGGTGATCCCACACCGAACCAAAGCACAAAGCGAGATGTTTCCCATTAAAAGCACACATTTCACCCATCATTCAAATCATAACATGCAATTTCCGGACACGTTAGTTTGTCGCGATAAGTAGGCCTACGCCTGTTTATCGCTAATCTTTTTATTTTTTATTTATTTCTATAGGTGATGGTACAATTAAAGGTACAATTAAATAAAAGTCCCCTCACTCACACACACACACACACACACACACACACACACACACACACACACACACACACACACACACACACACACACACACACACACACACACACACACACACACACACACACACACAGGGTGATGGTGTTTTCTCTCTCAGAGAAAACAGTACAAATAAAGATACGATATATATATGTATACAGCAAAAGCATCCAGTCACCTTCTGAAGTCAGTAATGAATCCAAAACACAGTTCAAACAGAGCAGGAGCTCTGCGTGATATTCGATGCAAATCCCTCGCATGCAACACTGAACACCGGAAGCAAAAACTCGTTTACGGAACTAATCCTCACGCGGCCAAACAGCCAGACGGCGGGATTATAAAGTATACGGTTGTTTACCGTTCGACAATAAAAAACTGTTTAAAACTAATGGGTTTAAAACTCACTGTTCAGAGGACGAAAAGGACAGCCCTGTATGAATGTTGTTGGCAGCATTGCTAGCATTGCTATGCTATTTGAGGCGAGGTGTCAAAGGTATGGTCCGAAATAAGGCACATTTCCCGCTATCTCTGTCATTTCACAACATTGAATGTGAATTTCATTACATTACACCCATGAGAAATTATTTCATGAAGGTCAGATAAAGATTTATGTTACAGGCAGGCTAAAAACATGTTAATTAATGTGTTAATGAAGGCCCACCTTGTGATGGGTATGACAACCGACTAATTAATTAACACCTTTGTTAGTAACTAAATTAGTTACAAGTGGACCACACCTTATTTAGACATAACACCTGGGTAGAACTCAACAGTGGTTTATAAATGTTAGGCCTATTGACAACAACACATCACATTTACCATATTTTAGCATGACATGTATCAAACGAATAAACCGAACCACCAGAATACACAAACCTCTGTTGTACCTCCTGTCAACTTGTTTTCTCACTCAAAAGCAACCGGGTTTAAAAGTACAAAGAGAACCCTGACACAGTGACAGTCTATAGTCTTAAGGAGCCATGCAAGACGGCTTTTTTACCTGCTTCCTGCTCCTCTTCCACCTCTGAGGAGACAAACATTTGATCATAGAAGTATTGAGTCTTAAGTGAACCCTGCGGGACATTGATCGACTGCAACTGATTTTGACAAAAGAAAATTCACTCCTACCTTCTTCCCTGGAACGAACACAAACATAAACACGAACACACAGACAGAGACAGAGACAGAGACAGAAGAGACATGGAAATGTGTTACAGTTGATTTCAGGGTTCCTCTATGGGGTGAATGGATTATCTTGACGATGGCCTGGGCCTCATCACTTACTGTGCCCCCTCCACCTCCACCTCTACAACATCCTCCACCTCTACGTCATCCTCCACCTCCTCGGTCTCCTCCACCTCTTCAGTCGTCTGTCCTTCAGACATCTTGGATTTTCTGTTACCAGAGTTTCATCATGATGGGGAAAAACAACAATTAAAGAAAGAAACAATCTTTTGTTTGTTTTAGAGACGATGAAGGTCAATTGAAACTGTGCTCAATCTATGCTTTATCTTTACATGCGTTTTGATGGGACCCTTGGACTTACACACACACACACAAACACACACACTTTATGACCCCCATCCTTAAACAATCACCATGACAATAAAAGCAACAGGGTTTCCAAATACAGCCTGCCTAATCCGCAAGATATCTCCTTGGCAGAGAGTGAGAAAGCGGAGGACATTGCGAGAGAGAGAGAGAGAGAGAGAGAGAGAGAGAGAGAGAGAGAGAGAGAGAGAGAGAGAGAGAGAGGTGGAAAGAAATAGAGAGAGAGAGAAAGAAATAGAGAGAGAGAGAGAGAGAGAGAGAGAGAGAGAGAGAGAGCAAGAGAGAAAGCTCATCTCACATGTTCCTCGTAATATTGAATAAGTTGAGTAATGTGCAGCAATGCCTGAAAGAGGTCATAAATAGTTTTTCTTTAATAATTCACCGACAACAGGACACTGAACGAAATATTTAATGTGATTAAAGTTTTTATGGGGATACAATTCCTTTTCATTTATAGGCGTGGTACATGACAGAAGCCGTCGGTTTAGAGATGTATAATGTAAATGTTATCGCCAAGCCCCCCCCCCCCCCCCCCGAGACCAGCCCTTGAAGTCCATTTGAAACAACCTCTGGCGCTGATGCCCATTATCTGCAGTCACAAAGTCACAAGACAATGTGTCAAGGTGATGTACACACACACACAAACACTCAGAGGAGAACCTTGATGTCGTTAAAAAAGAGCGTCTAAATATACACCCTGACCAACATGATGAGCATACACGCGCACACGCACACTCACACTCACACACCACACCATGTCCTCCTGCGACGCAGCTTTTCCATTAGCTAATAAATCACACGATCGGCGGCTCCAAACAGCCATGGGCGGGCTGATATTTGGGTGCGAGCGCAGCTCTATTTTTAAAGAACTGTAGAACGGTTTGTGGGTGGGGGAGAGGATTGAACAGGTGCAGAGAGAGAGAGAGAGAGAGAGAGAGAGAGAGAGAGAGAGAGAGAGAGAGAGAGAGAGAGAGAGAAAGAGAGAGAGAGAGAGAGAATTCACTATTTTATATCAGCATCAGTTCAGTTTTTAGCATCCATCCCATTAAAATGTTTCTTATTTTTGTTGTTTTGTGGCTTGAATGTCATATAAAGTGCATTTCTCCTCTGGAAAAAGTACATATTGTGTTATAACTAAGTTTTATGAAGGGTATAAAGTAGGCTACATCTCATATTTATAAAGTACATGTATAAAGAACATCTTATTCTTGTAAAGCAACATACAAATACACATGCTTAGAGTATACATTATGTATGACGCACGTCTTATATGTATAAAGTACATAAAATAACATATGTATAACGTTTGCATCATGTATAAAGTTAATCTTATATGTCAATTAATAATGGATGTACAGTGTACATATGGTTGAATTACATCTTATTTCACGGATCAATTTCCCTATTGGTTATAAATGAAGAGATGTGAACATAGTTAGAATGGAGGGATGTTTTCACGTTGTCCACGCTGGTTATTGTCCTAACATTATCGTAGCGATAAAGTGTTTCCCTGTACTTCGTATGCTGTCTCTTCCACCTTCCTGATATTCAAACCAAACATCTGCACATTCAATTCACACACACGTCACCTTTTGGAGGGTTTTATTCCTAACGGTTTAGGGCCTTTGGAAGGATGCATGTTGGACTGAGTTAGTGAAATGGAATCACTATAAATGACCTAAAATGCACGGACTGAAACCCAAAGAGAGGGAGGAGGGAGACAGAAAGGAGGGGGGGGGTCAGCAAAAGAGACAGTGAGAGAGACAAACACAGACACACACAGAGAAAGTGAGAGACAAAGAAAAAGAGACAAAGTGAAAGAGGTGTCAGAGACAGAGAGACAGAAAGAGAGACAAAGAGAGGGACAGAGTGAAAGAGGTGACGGAGAAAGAGAGAGAGAGAGAGAGAGAGAAAGTGAAAGAGGTGTCAGAGACAAGACAGAAAGAAAGTGAGCAAGACAAAGAGAGAGACAAAGAGAAAGAGAGGGGCCAGAGAGAGAGAGAATCCAAAACGATGGTAGCGTGAGTGCGTGAGTGTGAACGGCATCGTCTGCTTCTCAAACTCCATCTGGGTAAAGAAAGTATGAAATGGAAATCCAGGGAGAATTCCCTTACTGCAGCGGGGGCCTGCGGGCCGCGGCATTAACACACGTACTCGCTTTTAAACGTGTGCGGCCGGTCTCCCGTCTGGCTGAATCAGTGGAACAGCGACTCTCTCTCTCTCAACAGCAGCAGTGGAGGAATGTAGCAACGGTTGCTGCCAGCATTAGTCTGTAATAAAGGCAAAGCCCCAAAGCACGCCACAAACTACACCAACCCGGGGCCTCTAAGGGCCAAGCTAAGTAGCACCCCCTGTGCTTTTTTTACTCCCTACAACGGCCACACGCGACACACAATGGACTGACTGTAAACGCCTGGAAATCAAATCAGAAGGCGTCCATTCCGCCACATCCTTCAAGCCTGAGGCAGGAGTCTCGAGAAGAATGCAATTTGAACTCGTGTTTTTTTCCTATTTGTTCCGTCTCCTCGAGTCGCTCCTCGTGCGCGATTTGTCAGGGAAACAACCGACGGGTCTAATTTAATTGACTTCCATTAATTCCTCCTCATCTGACTAGTAGCGTCGGTGACACTACAACACACAAAAGCAGAAGAGCAAACACAGGGAATGTCATGCGGGGTTCCAGCAGTCATGCTAATAGACCCCCTCTCTTACCCGCCGGGGAGCTGCAGAAGAGCGGGTGTGCTAAGTGCGGCTTGTCTCGGGCAAAGCACTTATTAATCTAGATACACAAACTCACTGATCCACGCCCAGCCCACCCAACCACCCCTCAAAGCACCCGCGCCCCACCACCATCACCACTGTGTCTGGTCACGTGACCCACCCCGCTGGCCCGTGATTGGTGCGTACCACCGTCTATTGTTAGGTTGCCACCCGGGGGGTTTGGTCGCGTCTATTGTTAAGGGCAAACAAGAACACACAACACCGAGGGGGACATTGCTCAACCGGGAAATAGTACTTCAGCAATAGTAAAACATTTGTTATAACATCAAATGGAGAGAGAACCATTCCCAGGGCGGAATGAAACGTGGCTAGTTCTTAGGAAAAAGGAGACAAGGACTTGTGTATTAACGATAATGTCTTTATTGCCGTTGTTGAGTCAATGGTACAATGTTTGACGAACATGAATCCAGCTGGAAGCTAGCCACCGCCGTGACATTGAGAGCGCTTGGCTAGGGGCAAACAGAACAGCATGTGTGTGTGCTTTGCATAGCGGTTATTCGCTTCGTAAAAAGACAGGTGTCTGGTTAAACATGGACTTAGAAGGCTAACACAAAAGAGATGGACTAAAGATGTAACAAAAAATAAATCATCGAGGCAATATGAAAACCACAGTATATAAAAAAAAGAGGCAATAAAACGTCACCATAAATCATACAAGAACTTTTTTTTTTTTCTTTGTCAGGCTCCCCTGCTCATGGTAGGAGCCTTGGAATGTGATTGTCGAGAGTTTGGAGCAGAACATATGATTAATTTCATGCCCCAGAGAATATTTCATTATCCTTATCAAAGCATGTGCTGTGCGAAAAAAAACAACCTCATGTACATATTAATGTAATGCAATGCAACACTTGAGAATTTTTCGGCAAAAGTTAAGCATCGGGAATACAACGACGATTTCGTAGGTAGGATAACTGCCAACAGCCGACAGGTGACATACCTTACGTTTACTCATGTGTTTGTAGCACAGAGGCCGTTGAATCCATTAACAAAAACAACAAAAAAACACTTGTTATTGCAATCATAAGGCAACAAACTTAACACAATTATATAGTGGTGCACATCCTTGCATTTAACGATTATTGTATTCTACAGGCAACCGGCAGATTGGATATCTCTCTGCGTGCCCAAGGTAGGAATGCCTGTGATTCATAGTACATATCTGGAATGAATTCAGTCCTGTTGTTTTTATTAATCCCCTGCATGGGTCTTATTTATTATCGGCCATCTTGGTTAAAGGTGACATTTTATACCACCAGATTTCCAAAACGGCTTGAAACGGCTAATCACACTCACTCCTGGTGCTATAATATGTCACCTTTAAGTCTTGGTCTGCTTTCAGGTCTGCTGCCTAGCTAGCCGTTGGAACCAAGATGGCCGCTGTAGGTGAATAAGACCCAGCATAAACCCAATAGCTTTAAAAAACAAAGAAAAAATAAGCAGAAAGCCCCCCCCTTCACCGCGCCACACAGCTGCGTTAACATCGTTACGTAGGAATGTCTATGAAGATTTTAAAGTGATCATGAGACTTTTCGTGTTTTCGAAATTTTCAAAAATGACACAACGTATAAAAAAGCATAAATAAAAAAAAACGACTTTATGTATGATTAAAGATGGAATGGTGTTAATAATCGAGCGCTCCTTTCACTGCCAAAATTAACGCTTTAAGTCCTTAACTGCCTGTTGGTGAATAGTCATAATATCAAAAAAAGCGAAATACCTTTTTTTTATGCGTATAAAAAGGTTATTGATATATAAACGTACATTATAATAGTTAATAATAAAAAAACAAACACATGTGCTAACATATATTACTCGAAACATTGCGGAGCTATTGGTTTTATTAAGACATTATTAAAGTGAAATCCGCTAAATTCTAGAAGTGCTTTTTTTCTTTCTATCTTGAACTTGGTGACTAAAGTCGCAAAGTGTGAAGCATTCGCTTTAAATATAAATAAAAAAAAAAAACGATGTTTGAGTGAGAGAGAGAGAGAGAGAGAGTCATGTAATCGCTTATAGTATGTGTTCACGGACATCTAGAATTGGACAAGGCCGAAAGAGCTAAATTCAAATTAACCATATTTTCTTTGCTTTGTGCCCCGTGGGATTCTACGCGATGCATGTGTAGAAAGATCATAAAGGTCCAAATTTCACAGCATTTTTGGTTCTTTTCATTTTATTTTTTCTTAAGAATGTAACACTACGCAAAAATAAAAATAAATCGACGTGCAAAGGCACTATACTCAGACGCAACCGTACAAAAATGCTGTTTCGGTACAGTGGTCGGACCGTGCGTTACCCCCCTCCCCCCGCCTCCCGCCCTTTTCCCCTCCGCCCCCCTGGTTGGTGGGCGTGTCGTCTTGTGGGTGTGTCTTTACTGGATACATAAGACTGGGTCTAAAGGAAGAGGCTTGGATTAGATCGTCTTGGTCCCTGGTTGTTGCTGCAGCAGCCTCTGGAGATATTAGTGTCCCATACCTGGGGGGGGAAACCAACACAAAACAGAATTTACTATCAAGTACTTGCAATGATCAAGAAGTACTGTCAACGATCAAGAAGTACTCTCAATGATCAAGAAGTACTCTTAACATTCAAGAAGTACTCTTAACAATTAGGAAGCATTCTCAACGATGAATAAGCACTTTTTACGATAAAGAAGAACTCTCAACGATCAAAAACTACTTTTAGATTGATTTATACTGATTACAATCTAGAATAACTATTCATGATCGTGAATGGATCTCAACGATGAAGAAGTACTCTCACCTATCAAACAGAACTAAGAGAGGGATTTATGACATTGCAACTAAACCAGTACAGGAAATAAATCCTTGAGTGACTGAGTATGAAAGAGCAAAAAGGATCAAATATTTTGCAGAGGTTGCATGGTGTTTTTAAGGTTTTAAATTGGGTACAATTTCACATTTATGACAGTTTCAGTGTAGACCGATTTAGGAGCAGAAATCAATATTTGGCTGCATGGATAGGGAGCCTAATTTTTTTGGTTACCCAATATGATGTCAAATTCTATACTGAGGTACAAACAAAGAGAAACATTAAATACATTGAAGGGCAGGTCAATTTCTACAATGAATTGTTCTGGTGTCATGTGCTTTGTCCTTGTCTGTGCGTACTCATTTGTTTCATAAAAGGGAGTCTGTGAATCCATTTTGCCGTCACACATCACAACCAGTTAACGTTGCAATACTTACCAAAAAACATAGGGAAGTATATTTATATTGCACCATTCAGAAAACAAGGCCATTCCTAGTGCTAAGGAACATACGTTTGTCTGGGTGTGCCAGGATTCAAGTCAACTTAATTCCTCAAATGAAACTTAATTTGACCGGACAAATAATCTATAAGGGCATGTATGTGGTTTCACTGACTCACTCGCTCAAAAAACACAAAGGCATCGGCATGAACCCATCTCTTAAAGTCTAAACAAAGCCCGTCCGTTTTGGCCTGCAGCAGACATGACAGACTCTTGTTGTAATGCTATGTTGTGCTAATTTCAGCCGGTAATGTGATAAACCCAGCATGCAGGAACCGCAGGCCCTTACCCCTCTGTCAGAGCACGAGAGAGGGAGAGATACAGAGAGAGAGAGAGAGGGACAGAGACAGAGAGAGAGAGAGACAGAGACTGAGAGAGAGAGAGAGAGAGAGAGGGACAGAGACAGAGAGAGAGAGAGGGACAGAGACAGAGAGACAGACAGACAGACAGACAGAGAGAGAGAGAGAGAGAGACAGAGACAGAGACAGAGAGAGAGAGAGAGAGAGAGCGAGAGAGAGCGAGAGCGGGAGATAGAGAGAATTGGCAGAGATGAAGAGGCTAACTGCTCCTGTATCGAGTGTGCAGATACTGTTTGAGAGTTTGAAAGATTGCTATTTATTCATTCAACCGACACTTTTGTCCTGAAGACACTTATTCATTACGTGGGCTTACTACCAAATCATTTAGCAGACACTTTCAAGTGTATTTGAGTGAATTCAGAGACATGTCATTAAGCTAGGGGTTAGGGCATATTGGTCAAGGATGCTTAGATGGTTAGGCTGTGGACACTGTGCATCGAACACAGCGTTTGTCCATGGGGACCCTCATAGCCGCTACCATCCGTCCCCCCGTGCCAATACACCAATGGTAAGTTGTAATTGTTTATTGTGTTTTTTTGTGTTTGTGAGAGGGAGTTTGGGTGTGTGAAGGTTTTGTGTGTGTGTGTGTGTGTGTGTGTGTGTGTGTGTGTGTGTGTGTGTGTGTGTGTGTGTGTGTGTGTGTGTGTGTGTGTGTGTGTGTGTGTGTGTGTGTGTGTGTGTGTGTGTGTGTGTACAACTGTGCAAGCTAATGGAATGACATGGATAGGATCTGTCAAGGTCAAACTCCTTCTCTCCTCTCAGGGGTACTCAGACGAGGGGAGCTGCTGCATTCGGCTTCGGTTCTGGAAATAGCCAACGAGGCTAAAGACCCTAAACGGACGTCCTAATATTCCCCAGAGACCCTAGACCCGAAAGGTATTGAAACCAGATTGTTTTCAAATATGCTTTTAAAGCTAAAATATCTAAAATAAAACAGGTTTATAATTAAATTCTAACTATCAATGTATGCAATGCTAGTTACATATGTGGGCATATTTAAAAAAAATAAATCAGTATCGATGTTTAAATTCTTTAATTTATTGTTTATATTATTTATTTATTTTTCATAATATAACTGATAATAAAAAATTATGGCAATTATGGCTTATATTCTAATTATTCCAACTTTTCAAGTCCAATAAAAAAATGATAGTGTGCGTAAGGCATACTTTTTCTGTACATCGAGAGCCAGGTTGTCAACTGCCTGCCTGTTGCTCTGAGCACCGCACCAGAACTGGACCGCCCACGGAGTTACATAAGGACTCTCCACGGACCGGCCACCCACACACACAAACCCAACACTAATGCACAGATATACCATTTTGTGCACTTACCATTTGCGACTGATTTTGCCTCCCCTCTGCCTGTCATCTATAAAAGGGAAAAAGGAGAAATAAGGAGAAAGAAAAGCAGAGGAAGAAAAAATAAAAACGGTTAGGGCGGATTGAGAAAATCAACGAAGTAGATCTGTTTAGAATTCCTGTGTCAGAAAACGGCCTCAAACACTGAAGCTCATATCGCTAACTCAAATCTAACCTTCGAGCCCATCCGGCACTGACATTGACAGTATGATCTCATCTACATTGCCGGAGCCGTTCATCTTCCTCATCCTCATCTGCGTCCTGCCATCCATCAGCGCTAACAACGGCTAGCTATTAGCTAATAGCCGTGAGCTAATAACAGGGTTAGATAACCACTGTCCTTCCTGTCCAGGGCCAGTCGTACGTCACTGCGGACCACCGCCTAGCGCCCTCCAAACCCCACAACTCCACTGTGGTGGACCACAGACCTCTGGCATAGCCATAGCCGTTAGCTAAGCGCAAGCTAGACCTGGGCTACGCCAGGACAGGCTAGCGCCAGGGCCCTCGCTCTGGCTAAGGCTGCTGCTGTGAGCTCTGTTTCTCCGTTAAACCGGGAAACAGTGAGAGAATAAGAGAGAGACAGACGGACAGAAATAGTCAATTATACAGCCCTGCAATTCCGGAGTTGAAACGGAAATTGCGATCCAAACTGTGCGGTAATTGCTACTCCTGACAACGTTCCTTGTGTTCTTCAACACAACACAAAAAATAATACGATAGTAAAGACAAAAGAAACCTTCAAATGAAGACAGGGTGATGCAACACAGCCATTTTAAAAGAGTTCAGCTTGCAGTGGGACAGTGCGCGATACACACAAAGGCGCACACACAGAAACACACACACACACACACAAGCACAGCTTACATATTCAATATGTCTAGCCTTTGAACTAAGCTCTAGCGATAAGAAGGTTGTAGAAATAATGCAAACAAACTCATTTTGAAGTCTTTAGAGATGAATGTACCCTTAAGTCA
>NC_079430.1:16873966-16899572 GCF_026213295.1 Gadus chalcogrammus
CTTGAAGCATGTGTGTGTGTGTGTGTGTGTGTGTGTCTTCGCTCACTGAGCGATCCACAGAGCCTGTTCCTAAGACAGCCATCACTGCCGTACATGGTTCTTAATAACAGCCCGCGGGCAAATTTGAACAGAATTATTACCGTGTTCCGCCGGCTGCCCGGGCCCAGCCACGCTGCGCCTTTATTAATATCTCCCTGAGTCACCACCACACACCTCTCTACAGACCCCACTGCTGCTGTTCGCTGCAGGGTTATTAGCCACCGTGAGGCGGGAGAGCAGTTAGGGGGTTTGGGTCTAGAAAAGGTGAATGGTTATGGGTTCGAACTAGTGCTGCCAGTTAAACGCGTTATTAACGGCGTTAACGCAAACCAATTTTAACGGCGTAAATTTTTTTATCACGCGATTAACGCAATTCTTTTTTTTTTTTTTCTTTGGCTCAAAACAAAGAAGCAGTAGCCTGACTGCTATGTTCAAGGCAGTATGTTTGTATGTTCATCGTTTAATTGCACTATAGGATTTTTTTTTGTATCGTCCTGTTTTGATCAGTATATGCCAATGTTGTTATCAATAAAAAAACATTTGCACAAGGCAAGCCGATGCTCTTCTCCATGTTGATAAGAGCATTAAAATGAGAAATATTAATGTGACTAAGAAATCAAGGGATATTTAGCATAGAAAAAAGAATTGTGATTAATCGCGATTGCTCGCGATTAATCATGAGTTAACTATGGCATTAATGCGATTAATCACAATTAAATATTTTGATTGCTTGACAGCACTAGTTTGAACCTCCAAATGTCCGCAACCCAAACCTAACCTTGAGGCGACCCTGAGTGTAATGCCTAGCTCGTGGACCTGCTTGTTAAAGTGGCTGTAGGGAAGTTTTAAGTGCTGGTGTTAGAGTTCGGAAATGGCCTAGCCACGCGTCAGCGACTGGTGAGGTAACATGAGAATATCTGTTTTTCGAGTTGACCACACCGGCCTCTGTGTGTGCTAATTCGATTGTAGACCACTCACGGCTAATTTCGGATTGCTCAGGACATCTCTCCCCCCCCGATTTGGGGAAGTTTCGGGGAATATATCTCGCCTGTCATTCACAGGTGTGTGAAATCCAACACTTCTCAATGGCAGAGAGGGAGTTTAAAAGTTGAATAGTTTCAAAAACCTCATCTCTTCTCTCTTTACAACGCTCCCGTCTTACCTACAGCGCCTTCACTGACATGTATCCCCCCACAAATTAATTATAATTCAGTGCTGTGGATCTCAGTGTCTGACAAATAACTGAATAGTAAGAATAGTACCACTGAATCCATTTAATGACTCTACTCTGTTTTGGGACCACAGTGGTGGAACGAGCTCCCTGCCGATGTCAGGACCGCAGAGTCGCTCACCAGCTTATATTTATTCATAGTACTTAATTGTGTAGCATCTGCAGTAGCTAGCCATCAGTGCAGTATACGGGGAACGGGTTAGCCTAGCGATTGTTAGTACTTGCACTTCTCTGAACATCTTTACTGTACCGACAGCGATATAATGTTTCACTTCTTATGACAAATGTACTTATTGCAAGTCGCTTTGGATAAAAGCGCCCGCTAAACGCCCTAAATGTAGACGTTATTGACGACATATCGGTGGTAGTGCTGACCTGGGCAGCTGAAGTGTACTGCTCCAGCCGGTTGTCAATCTTGGAGACAACAGGAGAGTGAGGCAGTTTCACCGAGCTAAAAGACACACAGAGTACAGTTAGAGAGAACACGCAGGGTAACGTTCCATGATTATAAAATATAAAACACTTTTAAACTCTTTACACTCCCTTGAGCGACTGTAAGTCTCTGATCCGGCCGGCCTGCTTTGCAGTGCTTGTTTGCCACAATGTTGTTCATGATTACACCTGATGAAGATTGGTTTTCCTAACCGCCATTTAGCAGATTGTCCAATCAGGGTGGTCCTTAGCTTAATGGGGGCTAGCTTAGCTTCGCCCCAACAGGTGGCGGGAGCGACACACTATACAAAAAAGGTATTGTTCCTTCCACACTTACACCCATACTAAAAATACACCAAAACATGCATCAGTTACAGCCCGTAATTAAACTAGGATTTGGCGACTTGAACTGAAACTTGGAAACTGAAAAAGATGGAAAATGATTTTAGATTGTATTTTTTTTACCTTCTCTGTGCCGACTTGTTGAGGAACTCTGTTCTCTCCTCGATCTGTTGGGAGAGGAATGGGAGGAGGCCAATTTATTAAAGTGCTACAACAACACAACAGCTAGCTTAGCTTCTTGAACTGCCTCCAAACAGCTACAAGGTCAAACACTTTATATGCTGTGGTTTTGTCGCAATTGCAAAAAAAATGAAAAGCCTTAAAATATCAATATTCTACCGGTAAAAAACGATATACTGCCAGTGTGACCAAAAAGGATGATATAATGGAACTTTGATGGCAAGATATGAGGGGACTTGGAATAGGATTTGTCCAGTCGTTATTGAAGAGAATCCCTGCTTTCTTCTCAATATGGAAATAAAACCATTTCCTGTTCCTGTTTATTTACGGTTTCTCTTGTTCGTCATCTTCATACAATGCAGCTTTCTATCCAGCTAGATCGCAACACACACACACACACACACACACACACACACACACACACACACACACACACACACACACACACACACACACACACACACACACACACACACACACACACACACACACACACACACACACAATGCAAACAAGAGGAACATGCAGGAATATAGAAAGATGAAGCACGCATGCAAGTACAGACACATGAAAGTGCGAAAATGAAATCCCCAATTAGAGAACACATCCTTTAAAGGCTGTATAGGGTGTGTTCCTTAAACACTTGGCAAAGTAAAATAAATAAATAAATAAAAATAGGGGCCAGAAACGTCCGGTTGTTAGCATTCAGCTACCAACTGTGGGAGTTGCCAGAAATACTCTGGGGCAGGAAATTCCCTATTGTCAGCGGCATTTTGAGGAGCTGTAAACCCTCAGACTGTGGTCACAGTATTTCTCTCGGAGCCTAATCGCTTTTTCCTGTGTGTACGTGACGTTCGTTCGGTCCTTCCCTTTAAGAGAATGCTGGCTTCCCATGCCCCCAAAACCAGCATTGGTTTTGGGGTAACGATTATGTCTTACATTTTTATTTTTTAGAAATCAATAAATAATTTGGAAAAACATGCGTTTTTCAGAATTGGATTCGTATCGGGTCTTAAAAGTTGAAATGTGTGATGCTTAAAATGACCTGGACATATCTGTTGTTAATGATGGATAATGTTTTCAATAATGTTATCAATAAAACCATATCATATAACTCATATATTCTGTCTATCTATGGTATGTAATGTATTCACAAGCCATGGTAGGAAGCAGATTCTACAACACGACAAATTATGAAATAGTCGCACCGTGTTCCATAACTAATAATAATAATAAGGCCTTTTATTCAATGCTTCTTAAATACTCGAGACGGCCTAGAGACACATAGATAAAAGTCCTTGAAACTACAGCACTTTATCACCGCAAATAAAGCACACACACACAAACACACACACATGCACACACACACACCACAACCACACAAACAGTTGTACCTACAGTGTAGATGACGAACAAGATGAGGTGTGTCTCAGACATGGGTAGCTTTAGGGTGCAGGGTTATTGATTATGGATGATTTGATTAGCTGATCAACGAAACACACAAATAGCGACAGAATAAAAACAAACAAGAGCTAAGTGCTCGGAAACTATTCTAGTCAAGCCCTGAAGGTCCAAGCCGCACCGAGCAGAGACAGATGGGTATTCTTGCTAACTTTCGCTAAATAAATTGTATCCAGTGGCAAAGAAAAAAAATGAATATTCTTCTTCTCAACACATGGGAGCAAGTTTTCGGTAATGCTGGAAAACATTTATTCACTTTCAACCTAATTATACGTTACGTCGGCGAGAAGCAGCTTTCACTTTAAGTGGGGAGTTTTCCGTGTCGTTTCGGATAACAATTTTTCAGCACATTTGCCTGCGTGCGCGTTTGTCTGGTGTGAATTTGTCTCACGCACACGCGGACACACACGCACACGCACACATAAATGAGAGAGCAATGTTGGCCAATCATAGAGGGGTTACGGCGGGGGTTTGAGAGCCACGTATTAATTACACGTTCCTCTGAGTTTCTCCCTCACTCTGAGACACTTTAGATGAATTATTCGCCCTTAATCTCTCTCGATAACATGGCACTCAGAAGAGGAGGAGGAGGAGGTGTGAGGAATAGACATCAGTTCAACCACCTCTTCATCTCTCCGTCTCCCTGGAGATGTTTGGAGTGGGCTTTGTCAGTGTAACAGAAACGAGAGGGGCTCTAAATGTGTTGATGACTTTGCCCCCGGACAGAGTTTTCAAAAGCCCTGTGCAGAAGTGAAGAGCAATATTCTAAAGTCATTGTAAAAGGAGCAGATAAGAAACGTAAAAAAATGAAGATATATATCTATATATTTTGGCGTGACAGCAAAGCGTTGTTAACAGTTTTAAAAGTTCAATGGTTAAATAGTTATCTGCGATTCTAGGCCGAAACATAAACATTCATCTGATCCTTCCTCACGATCCGCTAGCTGCCCGGCCAATAAGCAGGCCGTCAACAAGACACGTCTCCGTAGGCAGCCCTTGCTCCGAGATCGTACACAAAAACAAATGGTACTACCAACCACACAAAACCAAAATAATTAGTATTCCAACCAATCACCAAAAAAGGGGTCCGTTTTTTTCCGTTGCGTTCATGATAGTTTTTACTGGATGCACGAAACACGGAAGGGAGGGGCAGCGAGCTGGCTCAGTTTGTTTGGGGTCTCGCTTCAAATACCAACAGAAGTGACGTCACCAAACATCGCTGATACAACCTTTAATGTTTCGTAACCCTTTTTCTGAGTCTTTAAGGCAAGAGCAGTGTGTTTACAGGTAACGAAAAAAGAAGATGGCAGACTTTGAGGGTCAGACAAACAACAGGATCCAGGTGACCTTGAAAGAGGTGAGAGGTGACCTTGAGGACTGACCTTGAGGGAGGAGCCTCTAGGGCTCACACACTTGAACGCCTTCCCCTCTCCATCCAGCCCCTCCTCCCCCTTCTGTCTCTTCTCTGCGGCCTCCGCTCTTCTTCTCTCGATCTCCTCCTTCATCCTCCTCTTCTCCTCCTGGTCAGACAGACAGACAGAGAGAAAGAGAAAGAGAGAGAGAGAGAGAGAGAGAGAGAGAGAGAGAGTGAGAGAGAGAGAGATATACTCAGCATGGACATCATCAATGGTGACTGGGTTCTTTTTTTTGGCGAGGCAGAATCACAACAATAAGCTTGAGTTTGCCAAGGACGCTTCATTCAAGACAGCTCTGATTCATGGCGTCTGAAAGAAATGCGTAATAGTTTAGGTCTTAACTTTGAGGGAGCAATATATTTCCAGCCAGGTAAGTAGACGTCTATAATAATGGCCTGGCATTTAACATTAAGTATATTAATATAAATAAAATCAATCATAAGGACCTTTATTTCTAAAGACAATGTTGAATGTAAAACATAACATGAATCAAGGGTGAACGAAATGGTAGTTTCAATGAATGATTTTAAACTAAAAGGCCAATAGAATGGGAGATTGTTATAGGCTTTATTGACCTTGATTTTCAACTAACCTAATTATAGGTACGCATCAACCCTGGCAATCGCTTCCTGCGCGCGTGTGTACTGTGATCCTGGTCTCCCTGGCATCTGTGTGCATCTGCTCCCTGGCCTGGACGAGTCTACGCGTATCTCCCCAGGACATCTTTTAATTATGAAGGCCTCGTTAACGACCAAGTGGAAGCGGAGCGCGAGAGCCACGCAGAGCGAGGGGTACGGAGGGGCTGGCCAAGACGAGCCCACACAGGATATAACAGACACAGGAGAAGAAGAAGAAGGAGGAGGAGGAGGAGGAGGAGGAGGAGGAGGAGGAGGAGGAGGAGAAGATGAAGGATGAGAAGGAGAAGGAGAAGGAGAAGGAGAAGGAGAAGGAGAAGGAGAAGTAGTAGTAGTAGTAGTAGTAGTAGTAGTAGTAGAAGAAGAAGAAGAAGAAGAAGAAGAAGAAGAAGAAGAAGAAGAAGAAGACAACGCGACCGCGGCCCATATCACAAAGCTGACACAAACCCGATCAGTGTGTGCGTACGCGTGCAGTTTACGTAAGTGTGTGGAAAAAGGTGCAATTTGAGGTGCAAACAGACTGTCAGCGCGGCAGACAGTTTAGCAGACAGCTCCCAGGAATTATCTCGATGTTCGAGGCGATGTGTACTGATGAAGTCATCACAGTAGGGGGGGGGGCGGCGGGGGCGGACGTGTTGAGTAATGAGTGGGGGGGGGGGGGGTGATGAAGGGCGAAACACCAGGAAATCACACAACGCCAGACCTTCCAGAGCCCCGCTCGGAGTTTGCCAACATCCCACAGGTGTTTCCCGCTCACCACACAGCGCGCTGATTGGTGGATTGCTTTGTTTCACAGGACGCTTCACGGCAGAGTCGGAGTGACGGATCCGAGGAAGAGAGAACGGGAGAAGAGAGCAAGACATCGATAAAGGACAGAGAGAGAAAACATAAAGACAAACGAAGGAGATACACACAAGATAAAGTGAGAGGCAAACGATAGAAAGGGAAACCGAGTGATAAACAGTAGAGGTACAAACGAGAAAGAGAAAGAGAAAAAACACACGATAAAGAGAGATAGAGAGGGAGACAAGGATAAGAGAGAGAAATAACCAATGAGAGAGAGAGATAAACTATAGAGGGAAAGAGAGAAACACATGATAAAGAGAGATAGAGAGTGAGATCAACGATAAGAGAGAGAGAGAGATAAAGAGAAAGAGTGAAACACATGATAAAGAGAGATAGAGTGAGATCAACGATAAGAGAGAGAGAGAGATAAAGAGAAAGAGTGAAACACATGATAAAGAGAGATAGAGAGAGACCAACGATAAGAGAGGGAGAAACACATGATAAAGAGAGATAGAGTGAGATCAACGATAAGAGAGAGAGAGAGAGAGATAAAGGATAAAGAGAAGGAGTGAAACACATGATAAAGAGAGATAGAGAGAGACCAACGATAAGAGAGAGAGAAAAACATGATAAAGAGAGATAGAGGGTGAGAGCAACGATAAGAGAGAGAGAGAGAGAGAGAGAGATAAAGGATAAAGAGAAGGAGTGAAACACATGATAAAGAGAGATAGAGAGAGACCAACGATAAGAGAGGGAGAAACACATGATAAAGAGAGATAGAGGGTGAGAGCAACGATAAGAGAGAGAGAGAGAGAAAGAGACAGATCGCAACGGGGGCGTAACCTACCCCGCGAGTACACCCTCCCTCCTCCCTCCTTCCTTCCTTCCTTCCTCCCCCCTCCGTCCCTCCTCCCTCCCTCCCTCCCTCCCCCCTCCCCTCCTCCCCCTCTGACTCACCTCCTCCCTGGCCTTCCGGTCGCCCTCCTCCTGCTTCCTCTGGTGCTCCTCCTCCTCCAGCACCTTCCTCCTCTCCTCCCTCTTGCTCTTCAGCCCCTCCAGCTGGGCGTCCGCCTCCTGCTGCTTCTGCCGCAGCCGCTCAAACTCCTTGCTCTCCGTGTCGTCGCGGCGACGCTTCAGCTCCTCCAGCTTCCGCTCCGCGAGGCGGGCGTCGGCGTCCTCGTCCTGGTTGTCGGCGGCAACCGCGGACGCCTCCGGGGAACGGAGGGAGCTGCGGCTGGGGTGTGTGTGTGTGTGTGTGTGTGTGTGTGTGTGTGTGTGTGTGTGTGTGTGTGTGTGTGTGTGTGTGTGTGTGTGTGTGTGTGTGTGTGTGTGGAGAGAGGAGGAGGAGGAGCACAAATCGGTACAGATAAATGAGACGGACTGGCGATGTATAATGCATGTGACATACTTAGAAGGCTCACGTACACACACACAGACACACACACACACACACACACACACACACACACACACACACACATATCTGTGCACCCACATTAGACCACACAGACATATGCAGTCACAAACAGATGTACAGACCCAGTCACATGCACTGCCCACACACACACACACACACACACACACACACACACACACACACACACACACACACACACACACACACACACACACACACACACACACACACACACACACACACACACACACACACACAGGGAGCGGTAGGTAGAGAGAAAGGCAGTCTTTGGTTCCTTGACCCCTGTTTGGCAGACGCGGGGAGCTAACAGTCAGTGACCCTCGTTTCAGACGACACCCGGAGAAGGCCAGACACTGTGAACACAAGGCATCTGTGTACACACCGTCGTACCGTCGGACGGCTTTTGTACTAGCACGCCGGCGAAAGCCCCGCGACTCGGGCCCACAATCATGTCTTGACTGCGATCAAAGCGGGATCACACACCGTGCAAACAAAAATCAATGGGCGCTGACAACTCCGCCATGCGTGTGTGTGCAGCCGACCGAAGGAGACCAGCTACTCTGGGCACTCTCGGGTTTCAGCCAATCAGTTGTGTTCAGCGTCCGTCCTTCCAGACAGCACAGAGCCAGCCAGACGGGGGGGGGGGTTCAGACTGGATATAATAACGGGGCTTCATCGATCAGCTGCATCATTTCAGATGCCTTTTCGGCGGTCTTTGATACACGGTTTGTTTCTGGTGACAGTAAGGTGTAAGGAGACGTTAAGGTCACTGTACAGGTCTTCACTGAACGGTTCACTAAAACACATTTTTGTGGAGATTGAATGGATTGGATAATGGAATCGTTTTTATTTTCTTATTTTTCGGAATTGAAAAGCAGTGGCGATGCCTTTTATATATCGGAAAATAGCCCACAAATAGTGAAGGATCTTTCTTCCTTAGTCGACCATGGTCTTTGGCAACAAAATAAAGCAGTTGGAGGGCAGAGGCCTTTTTGTGCGATCCATGATTCAGTCTAAAACCCGGAACGGCAGAGAGGAGCAGTTTGGCTTGAGTGTTGTGTTGTTTGTGTGTGTTGCATGGGTCATGATATAATTGTGTGACTCTGTGACTCTGTGTGTGTGTGTGTGTGTGTGTGTGTGTGTGTGTGTGTGTGTGTGTGTGTGTGTGTGTGTGTGTGTGTGTGTGTGTGTATGCGTGAGTGTATGTGTGTATGTGTATGACTGTGTGTGTAACTGTGTGTATATGCGTGTGTGTGACTGTGTATGTGTGTGTATATGTTTGTGCGACTGTGTGTTGGTGTGTGTGTTACCTCGGGATCCTCTCGGGTTTCCTAAGTTGCTTGGGAGGAGCTTCCTGGTGAACGCCACCGTTCTGACTCCCCCTCTCCTCTCTGGCCCCGCCCCTCTCATTCACCTGGAGACACACACACACACACACACACACACACACACACACACACACACACACACACACACACACACACACACACACACACACACACACACACACACACACACACACACACACACACACACACACATACACATTTAGGGTTAGAGACACACACCCATCACACATTTAGAGCATTAAGCAGATGCTTTTATCCAAAGCAACTCACACCACACACACACACACACGCAGATGCTCACACAGCGAGCCAAAAATAAAAAATGTGAACAGGATGCGCTTGACATCACGGCGTTCTGAGGAGTGATATTTCCAAGAAAGGGACGGTGGGAGAGGGAGAGGAGGTGAGGAGGAGAGGAAGAGTGGCTAGGACGCACCACACAAAGTGGAACACCAAAAGAACATGCCGTCTCACAGGGTCCACTCCACTGAATCACCACCGGCCAAGGCACACTGAAGGCAGTGGGGGTAAGACACGAGTCCTCCAAACTACTTTAAGTCCGCCCTGCTGGCAAACACCAACCCCCACAAAAATATCAACCTAAACTTTCATTTTTTTATTAGTAGGTCTACAAACCCACAAATCCATGTGTGAGTGTGAAGACGTAATTAGCTTTGTTAGCGGTCGTCGCGCGGTTAATATTACCATCTTTTATTTTTCCCGCCTTCGGTTGAGAGGAGTGACAGTTCTGTGGAGCGGAGCCCGGGACAGGAGGAAAGTAAATAAAGTAGACCGGGAGACGGGCGGAAAAAGCCGGCCGGTGACGGTGAACGCGGTGCTGTGTGACCACTCCGTGAAACGTAGCATTAGACCTTATTAAAAACCCATACCGCGCGGGCGTAGCCGCAACGAAGAAAACCATAGGCTACGGTTACCGCTAGTTAGCGACTGCGCAAGAAACCTACTTTGTGACCACACGGGTTGTCTGGGTAATTTCAATGTCTGGCCCGGTCTTTTTTGACCCCCCACCCCCCCCACTCCCATTTCTTTAATCAGTGTAAGAGTTGGGTGTGAAGAGAGCATGAAATATTGTGCTGTTTAATGGCGTTTTTTTTTCTCTTTGATTAATTTTCGGAACGCCAAGCTAATTTTGGCGGGATTCCTGAAAAGGTTTCCAATTATTCCGTAAATTCTGTTAATATCACCCCGATGCCGTCTTTATGACTGCCATAGTGGCAGAGATTGAGGTCTTTACCCTCTAAGAGGTTCTTAAATAGCTCTTAGCTGACGGATGTGCAGCCATTAAGACAAAATTTAAACACATTCCAAGACTGGAAACTGGAACGCTGATCTGCCTCTTTTGTGTACAACATTTATAAATACATATACTATGTGTTATGTTCTATGTCCATTAACTGTGTATAAATACTGTAATACCATAACACTGTATGCAAATATACAATTGCATTTCATCATCCAGTTTGAAACAGGCCTGCATCTTTTCCAATTCATTCAATTGCATCCTTCCCTTTCTACACTCTTCCCAAATCATACCAAAAGGAACATGTTGAGTTAGTTCCTTTGCTTCAAAGATCCACAGTGCAAAGCCCCTACCAGCGAAGCAGCTTATGCGTGGAAGACATTGAAGTTACCCAGTGTGATTGTAAAAAGTGCTCTGTGTATCACACTGTGCTCCACACACCAAACCAGCCTTCTTACCGCCGCCGCAGCGCTCGTGGCGCGCAGTATCTCTGAAACCTCATTATCCTCTTGGTTGCGATCACTCACGCTGTTTTCTAAAGTACTATCTGTGTTGCCTACCCCCTCCACTACCTCTCCCCACGTCTCTGCTTCACCCAGAGACGGCGAATCAGGAGATCTCCCCTGATTTGAGTTTAAATTTCCACCGACTGCAGAGTGAGTTTCCTCTGTGTTATTTTCCTATGAAAGGGGAGGAGGGGGGGGGGGGGGGGGGGAGGGGGGACGACAGTAATACATTAACATAATAAGAGTCTCGATAAAAATGATGAAACTTGAGTTCATTTATTTTTCTTTGGAAATCACTCAAAAGGGACGTGGAAGGAATCGATGACTGTACCTGATCTGACAATTTAAACTGATCCTGTTCCTCAGTGGAATTCTACGGATCACAAAATAACCCAAAACGGGTTGCGTGTGTCAGATCTAGGGTTTCGCAAGGGAATGCATGTACACTGGGCAGGGCCCGATAGGGCTTTGGCAATAGCATCATGCATTGTTGCGTCATCTTACAGTCATCATGTTATTGTAATGTTGGTCAAAGAAGTGCACAATTTCCTATTAGGGCGGGGAATACTTGAGAAATAATGAAAAAACTCATTTTCAGAGTTTAATTTCTTTGTAAGTATCGAGGTACACAGTTTTCACATCAAAGAAAAGAGAGAATTAAATACAAAATGTTAATAAAGTTATAATTTGGCCGTCTGTAATACAACCCTGAACCTGTAGGGCTCTTGTCTCACTGACCTGTTCCCTGATGCTAGACCTCCTGGGCTTCTCCTCCTCCTCCTCCTCCCGTCTCTGCTCCATCTCCTCTTCTCCTCCAAGCTCCACCTCCGCCTCCACCACCTCCTCTTCCTCATACTTCTCCACCTCCTCCTCCTCCTCCTCTTCCTCCCTCCTTCTGCTGCTGCTGCCATACATCACCGGCTTCTGCTGCTCCTCCTCCTCCTCCTCCCCGTCGTCACGGTGACCCCCGCGCCAGGAGGGCTGCCCCGCCTCTTCGTCGTTCTTCCCCGCTGCGTCGCCTCCCCCACCGTTGCCGGGGGCGTCCATCCCGGACCCGGTGCCGTCCAGCTCCCGCTGGCGCTCCAGCGCCTCCATCATGCGCTTCTGCCGACGCTCCTCCCTCTTGGCCATGCGCTCTAGCAGCGCCTGCTCCTCCTCGTCTCCTCCTTCTCCTCCTCCTCCTCCTCCTCCTCCTCCTCCTCCCCCACTGTAGGAGCTGCTCACAGACACCGTCTCCGTCACGCTGAGAGAGAGAGAGAGAGATAAGACACACATTAGCATTGACAGCAATGCCCTGGTTTGAGCGTGGGTGAGTCCAAGCTAACAAGGTTGTGGGTTTGATCCCCGATGTCTGCAGAACTGAAATGGACTGAACGGTAAATGGACTGTATTTATATTGCGCTTTTTTCTAAACAGTGGCCACCCAAAGCGCTTTACCGTAATTGTTTTAATTTTACTGACATTCACACATTCATACACGCAGTCACACACCGACAGCGGCGTCAGCCGTTGTCGTGTGTCTGCTTGTCTATCTGTGTGTCTGGGAGCTTATCCTTTGTTTTATTTATTTTATTCCCTTTTTTCCCTCAACGTTGTAGTCCATGTGCTGTGTGCTTGTCCTTCATGTTTTAGTCCATGTGTTGTTTCGCCCTTTCCTTCTAAAGGACCACAATGGAAACACAATAAAGCCTTTGGGCTTTATTGTGTTTTTTTAATCCTTTTGAACACTTCTTTTCATTCTTGTTCAATAAAGTTGTCAATCAATCAAGCAAAGCCATGCAAGGCGACAGCCAGCTCATCGGGAGCAGTTAGGGTCAGGCGTCTTGCTCAGGGACACCTCTACTCAGCTAGGAGGAGCCGGGAATCGAACTAGCAACCTTGTAGTTACCAGCGAACCCGCTCCATCTCCTGAGCTACATACCGCCCTAACTAACTCGATATTCCTGAGCAAGATGCTCATATCCCTTACCTTCATCTTTAGGACATCCATCTATATTTATTAACACTATAAATGCATAAAATATATGAACTTTTGAGCAGTCAAGTGAAGGAGAGTCAAGGTAATTTCATCTGTAAAGCCCTGAATCATAATTCCAGTCTCAAAGGGCTTTGAAGACTAGATTATGGACGGCAACCCACTCAACCCGCTCATCCCTTCCAGGCACAGCTAGGATAGCACCGCTAAAAAACGGTGATGAAACTAATTAGTAAAATTTATATTACTCATAGACCCCCCCTGACATTTTTTTTTACATCAAAGCTCACTGTTATCTACCCATCCCTGATGCGTCTCTCTGTCTGTTGAACATCATCTAAAAGTAAATATATTGAATTGTTGTAACTGTTAACAATTCTAATCTCATGGCGGCATGGAGGTCTTTTTCCTCCATTCTTATCCTATAGCAATTCCTGTGTGGCTCACAAGGCGAGGACATAACCTCCACTCCTCCACACCACAACCTAAAAGCCCTCTCTCTCATCATGACAGAGTACAACGAGTGCCATGGTTCTGTTTCTATGACAATGGTTTTGACGCACAGCAGTGGCTGCATAGTGACCTGACACATCTGTGTGTGTGTGTGTGTGTGTGTGTGTGTGTGTGTGTGTGTGTGTGTGTGTGTGTGTGTGTGTGTGTGTGTGTGTGTGTGTGTGTGTGTGTGTGTGTGTGTGTGTGTGTGTGTGTGTGATATTTATGAGCCAACCATCAGAATGGTTGCATGTTCTAAGGATACTTAGGATGCTTCAAACATTCAAAAAGTATTTAAATGGGTTTCTGCCTATCCGCCTACAACATCGATGTGCATGAATATGTATGTGTGCAAGTGTGTGTGCTTGTATGTGTGCATTTGTTTGTGTATGTATATGTAAATGTGTGCATGTAAGTGGCATGAGTTTGCATGCATTCATGAATGCACATACATATATATGTTTGTGTGTATGCGTCTGTGTATGTGTGCGTTTGTTTCATTCCCCGGGTGTGCATGCATCCCTGTATGTGTTCTAGTGTGTTCCGCACGTATATGTTTATGCAATAATTGTGCATGTGTGTGTGCATACGTGAGAGCGTACGTGAACTTAAGAATTCCCGTGCGTGTGTTTGTGCATGTGACTGTATGCGTGCATGTCAATTGTGTATTGTCTAGATTGTGTATGAAGGTCTACGGAATTGTGTATTTACACGTGTGTGTGTGTGTGTGTGTGTGTGTGTGTGTGTGTGTGTGTGTGTGTGTGTGTGTGTGTGTGTGTGTGTGTGTGTGTGTGTGTGTGTGTGTGTGTGTGTGTGTGTGTGTGTGTGTTGCGTGTTGCGTGTGTGTTGCGTGCCCGTGTGTGTTGCACGCATGTTGCGTGCGTGTGTGTGTTGCGCGCGCGCGTGTGCTACCTGTGGCTGTTGGTCCCGCCGTCAGTCTGTCCACAGGGCTCCTCCCCGTCCCTGCCCTTCATCCGGTCCTGGCGCGCCCTGCGCCTCCTCTCCCTCGCCGCCTCCTCCTCGTCTTCATCGTTCTTCGCCAGGCTGGGGGAGGAAGAGGAGGAGAGAGGGAGGATGAGATTCATCGTTTTATAATGAGAGTCGCCCCTACGCCTCGCCTCCTCACCCACCACCGCCGTCTGTAACGACTGTGTACGCTAACCTGGAGAATAGCGTCGGCTAAACAGTCAATTCTAATAGTAAGGAGCTTTTATTACTCCTGTAAGGATGCGCCAAGTGGGCCGACGAAACGACGCTAACTTCCAAACCAGAAGTATAAAAGTATTAAACATAATAAGTAGCAAATATAAAAGTTTATTTCACTCCCGAAATGAAACCCATTGTCTGGGAATACTAAATCTGACATCTAGTTTCCTCTCCCTTTCATTCTTTCGCTCGGATTTCTCCCCTGCTTCCAAGGAATGTCGAACACGTGGATCTGCGGTCGACCTAGCTAGCCCTGTGGGACGCTGACTGCGGTTACGGGTTATCTTAGCTCTCACATGCTAACACTAATTAGCTTTCACAGGGTCTTTGAGTGCAGGACATATAACTTCATTATTTTTATGCCGCTCTTAAAAAAAATCGACTCATTCCCATTCTGAACTGTTTATTTTAATTAGATTCATTATTGCTGGTTGGTCATTGGCTCCCTCGCTGATGAGTTCATGCTTTCGGTCTTCAGTGTTGACGCCGATAATATATACCAAATAGAACCAAGTACAAAACAACGGTAGTGTAAAGACATTCTCCCAGAAGGATCGCCGGCAGTCTGCTGTTTACCCTCAGCACTAAGTGTCATGGGAAAGTCGAAACGACAACAGCCCGAAATGGAACAAGGACCCTTCGGCGAGGACCGTGACAGTGTCAGAGTAATAGGTTCCCCAGTAAGAGGAGGAGGAGAAGGAGGAGGAGGAGGAGGAGGAGGAGGAGGAAGGGGGCAAAAACCACTAAAAGCTGAATTAGCATTCCTGTCCGTCACGCCCAGAGAAAGAGATGCACAAACTCCGCCGCATCTCCAAGGCCGGCGGTTAATATAGCTTTTTGTTTGTGCTTGGTATCCAGACCGTATCCGTACACTGACACCAGGGATGTACAGAGATCAGGGATGGGAGATAGGAGCTAGGGGAGAGGGAGATGAGGGAGAGGGAGAGAGGGAGAGGGAGAGAGAGAGATCAATGATGGAGCGAAGAGAATGAAGAGAGGGAGGTGAAAAGAAAATGATGGAAAATAGATATGCAGAAGATATGAGAGGAGAATCGAGTCAGTGAGTCAAGCAGTGTAGAGGAGAGGAAAGCAGAAGAGAGGAAAGTAGTGTATAGACGAGGAAAAGGAATGTAGAGTATAAGAGAGGAAAGTAGAGTAGATTAGCAGAGAGGGAAGGGGATGGAAGTAGAGTAGGAGAGAGAAAAGTAGAGTAGATGAGAGGAAGTAGAGGAGAGGAGAGGGGAGAAAAGAGAAGTAGAGTAGAAGTTATTAAGGTGAAGCCGAGTAGAGGGAAAGTATTAGTATGGTAGAAAAGATGAAAGCACAGAAGAGGAAAGGATACAGAAGCAGAATACAGCAGAGGAGAGAAGCGGAAAGTCGAGTGGTGGCGAGGAGGGGAGGGTACGTCTCTAAATTTGCGGCCACACTATTCTCAAGATAAATGTTCCTGATCTTCGAGGCAGATTCGGTAAAGGTTTGAAGTTGGGCAGATCTGCAGGGCCAGGCGCACAGTGCACTCGTATCTCGGAATCATTTCACCAGGTTACGGGTGAAATAAATCAGATCTCTTGATACAATCCATTTGCATGGTTCAGATCCTCATTTCAAAGCAAATCACGACGGGGACATAAACAATGACTCTGAACCCCTCCTCTCCCCTCTGGTGAGACAGGTAAGCGGAAACAGCATAGAAAGACTAGATAGAGAAAAACAACAGTACTAAGACAATGTCAGATCTACTGATTTTCAACACGGGCTGCAGTCGAGCAAGGATTTATTTTCCCCGTGCACACTTGGGCCGACATGTGCTTCGGTGTAATCGAGTTCACGTCTGTCTGTGTGTTCCAACAGGCCCGCCCACATCCCGGCCGCACACACACACAACGCGATACGTGAGAAATGCAAACTTCATGCAGTTGACAGTTAATAATTGACTTTCCACACTTTGTAGATTGCTTTTTTCTCACCCCTCCAACACCCCCCCCCCCCCTCCTCTCCTCCTTTCTCCCACTTAAGGACATGTGACTCTTTACCAGTCCAGACGTGTTCGGAGAAAACAAAAGCAAATTATAAAGACACACAATTATAAAAAAAATCTTCATTGCGGAAGCTGCATAAATCAGATTATTATTTTTCCTTCCAAGAACACTTTCATCATGCTCTTGCCGCTTCCTTTCAGCAAACTAAAACTTCATCAGACAAATACCGTCGAGAGATATATTCAGGGGGAAAAACAAATTACTTTCTAGTGGCGGACAAACATAGAGAGAGCGACAGCAAGACTGTATTGCGCTCATGTTTTTGTTAAACATTTGTTTTTCTTAGCGAACACGAGTGATGCACGAGACACTGCGGTGAGATTGCCTTGTCATGGGTAGGCCGCCTCTTCTGCGAACACCGCCAGATTCGACCGAGTAGCACGAACATCAAAGTGGTGACACCCCCCTGATGTTTTAAGCTCCTATGTTGAATGTGGACCGCACTCCGCATCAAGAGATGTAACTCGTTATAAGAAGACAAAATGAAACATTCCTGCCAATTTTATCTTTTCCGATTCCGGTTCCTTCGGAGCACTGTGTAATTCTTTGCCTCAGACTCTCTTGAAAGTCACTTTGGATAAAAGCGTCTGCTAAATGGTCGTCTTTTTCGGGGGTTTTACGCGGGGACCAATTCCGTCTCAACTTAAAACGAAGCAAAGTGTAGTTTAACTTGGGAAGGGTTTGTTATAGTCTGGAAGCCCGGCTGAGTGAAGCCCTGGGCGCGTTCTAAACCTCTCAACGGCTCCGGCAGCCCTGTGTCTATGAAATGTGTTAAGTGTGTTGCTTTAAACAGTTTTCTTTAGACGACAGAGAGAGAGAGAGAGAAATGTTCCGTATGAAAGATGAACGGTACAGTAATAATAATTGGGAGGGGAAACGATATGCAAATATTGTCTTTGGAACAAGAAACATCTCAGAAATGTCCGCAAAGCAATTTTGGAGGGGAAAGAAAAAACCTCATGAGAAAGGAGGAGTGAGAGAATGTCTCTGACCAGGAGAATACACATGGGGGAGAGAGAGAGAGAGGGAGGGGGAGAGAGAGAGAGAGCGAGGGGGGGAGAGAGAGGGAAGTGGGTTGGGGTGGGGCAAATGCTGACCAATTCCCACGCTGGGTCTCTGAAACTGGGTCTCTATCCTACAGAACCACAACATACATACTCTCTCTCTAACTGTCTGTCTGAGACGCTCATTCCTCTCTCTCTCTCTCCCTCTCCCCCTCCCCCTCCCTCTCTCTCTCTCTCTCTCTCCTATAAAGGCCGCTAGTCATTGTGTCTGTGCTGCAGTACCGCCAGGAGCCACCGGCTGCTATATATAACCGAGGAGGTTGGTAAGCACAGCATATGAAGCTGAAGAGCAATAGTTTGACATCTTCAAGTTATTTAGCCATTCAAAAGTCGTTCCAAACTTCTCGAAGCATGGACTGAGAAATATAACCTTGCTATGATCTCTCTCTCTCTCTCTCTCTCTCTCTCTCTCTCTCTCTCTCTCTCTCTCTCTCTCTCCTCTCCTCTCTCTCTCCCTCTCTCTCTCTCTCTCCCTCTCCTCTCTCCTCTCTCTTCTCTCCTCTCTCTCTCTCTCTCTCTCTCCTCCTCTCTCTCTCTCTCTCTCTCTCTCCCTCTGTAGACGACCCCCATCATGTTTTCTTTCTGCAGCGAGCTCAAAGCCATAAGCTTTCTCGGATCATAAAACGTAAGTTATGTTCTGGGCAGAGACAGAGGCGTCATGTTTTTGGCAGACCCCTCATAAGAGAGACGGGGGGTTGGACCAGACAGCCGGTCTATTGTTTTTATGATCATCCATCGACTCTTATTCTTCAAGAAATATATTGACAGATCTTTTTTGCCCTCACAGGAGCATAAAAAGCAATTTGGCGCCGGCCGAGTGGAAGCCTGACACCTCCTGTTATTCGTTGGATAATATTTTTTTAATCATCTTCCACCATTTAGGTGTTGATTTTTTCAGTTAATTAACGTGGCAACTCACCAACTGACTATAAGGGAAGATGAGAGGAGAGAACGGGGGGGAAGAGAGAGAGAGAGAGAGAGAGAGAGAGAGAGAGAGAGAGAGAGAGAGAGAGAGAGAGAGAGAGGAGAGAGAGAGAGAGAGAGAGAGAGAGAGAGAGAGAGAGAGAGAGAGAGAGAGAGAGAGAGAGAGAGAGAGAGAGGCAGAACGTCAATTTCCTAAAACAGCCAACGATAAAGAATGGCCATGATTAAAAGACTAACATTTTTGCATGTTTTATTACATCTGGTAAATCCTGAATTGCTTGTGTTACTAGGATCTCTTTGACCTTTGAAAATGGCAGGGTTTTCCCGTAGACTGTGTCCTCTGCTAATCATATGCAAATGATCTCCTTGGGCACCGCCACTCTATTGGTTGCAGAGGGACCGATACTGAAGATGGGCAGTGTATACCTTAGTCTCTTTTACAGCCTATGGGAATCACATAGATAAGAGTCTGCATCTTTGCTCGTTTTATCTATGTCTCCGCACTATTTCGAGTGAGAGGTCGTGAACTCTGCGGTCAAAGAATTCTCCCGAATTCCATCTTGATTCTATAAACGTATGTGAACGCAGCCATCAAAACATTCCATTGTTTCCTCGCATGGGTTTGTGTGTGTGCCGGTCTGTGTCTGTAAAAGTGTGTATGTGTTGGCTGAGTTCTGACTAGGGTCACCGAGAAAGTCCACTTGATGGCATCATACTGTGCGGAACACGGCGGAAAGGCTTGTGCACCGGGAGTTTTACACCAATGTGCTAGTTTGAGGGCATTCTAGCTCCCTATTCATTAACACACAGGATAGAAACACACACACACACACACACATTGTGAGAGTGTGAATGGTGCTTGTCAGGCCTTCATC
This sequence comes from Gadus chalcogrammus, assembly GCF_026213295.1. Lineage (NCBI taxonomy): Eukaryota > Metazoa > Chordata > Actinopteri > Gadiformes > Gadidae > Gadus > Gadus chalcogrammus. The sequence goes on from NC_079430.1 coordinate 16,893,617, forward strand.
ACCTGATGTTGATCCAAATGTTCACACACACACACACACACACACACACACACACACACACACACACACACACACACACACACACACACACACACACACACACACACACACACACACACACACACACACAAACAGAGCAGCTTGGCCATGCTATGCGTGCATGAAAACTATTGCATGAAAACCAACCCAGTAAACACTTGTTATAATAGCCCGGCATCTGGTCCACTCACAGCGACAGAGTCTGGACCCTGCAATCTCCCTGAATCTCCCCACCTCCTCCTCCTCTTCCTCCTCCTCCCCCCCCCCGCTCTCCCTAAGTACTCTGTGATGGCTGAGTGGAGCCCGCCAACGTCACACAACACAATGTGCTGTTTTCACTGCCAAACGCCAAAGAGCGCACGAAAACATTGATTGTCGTTTGTTTCACACCATTGGCAGAGAAAGATTACAGTTTAAATTTGGGCAAACATGGCAAGATGTGAGGCTAAGATCTTTCAATGATGACGATGTGCCATCGGTACAACTTTTGTCTTTCTGGCGTCTAGCTCACCTTCTCTGTCTCAAAGTCAGCATCAACCTACCGTCATTTCCCCATAAAAGTGCTCGAGGTTTGACCCTCTGATATGCAGAGTACCGTAATGGCAATAACCTTCGCGCTAATCGCCTATTTGAGGCGCATCGGAGGGAAATGAGGCGTAGAACGCGTCTGGGGGAGAGGCAGACTCAAAATGGCCACCGTTAGCCGAGTTCTTCATGGAACGTCAAACAACTGCCGGGCGATCCAAAACCGACAACATTTCACCCTCCCGTTTTTTAACACAAGCGCGTTAATAAACACGACGCAAGCAGATAGCCGGCTCGAAACGTGCAAAGGTTTTTAAAACCGCACCCTCAAAACGCCTGAATAAAAAAACAACACACTGTATGAACTACAACACCACCACCGCCGCCACCGCCACCAACACTTCTCCATTCATCATCGCGAGCGTTGAGCAGGGGACATAACTTATCTTTGGCAGCGCCACCACGACGGGCCAGAATGATGTTTAAACTGTGTGTTGACGCCGGGGCAATGTGTCACATAGTGCCAGGCGTTATGGATGATGCACGCTTCAGTTTGTGTGGCGGCCTTGCGAGACGCATTTTCCCCCTCAAGACAAGCACAGCGTGCGCGCACACACACGCACACACACACTTTTATTACTTTATTTTCCCATTCTTTACCTTGTTTATAGGGCCGCCTGCCTATGAATACACCTCCAAGGTGAAGGCTGCCTGTGCACACGCTGTCTTAACGTCAGAATCGCGGACACGCCAAGAAGAAGAAACTCTTTAACGTTTTCATTCAGCGTCGGTTTTGAAATGATTGACCGGTTCTCTATTACCGATGGACTAATATGCGCCATAATCAAATAAAAACCAATAGCCTTCGGGTTTCAAATGGACCGGTGACCTTGTCCAACTGCATCGTCATGGACACGCTCAAACCAATAAACAGCATTTCTTTTCCTAAGAGAGGACCATTAACTGTCTTGTCCTGGCACGTTGTAAATCAACCATTTTACCACCGGCCCCCTCCATGCCTCTTAACTATTCTTTTATCACTGAACAGCCTGAGGCGTGTTGCCGCCATCGCTGGATCTATTAGTTTAACCGAAGGGGCTTCATCCATCTCCCGAACCGATCCAAATGGAATTCGCATGGACGGCGGCCAGCGAAATAAAGCGAAAAAAACTGAGGAATTGAGAGACTGAGGAATAAAAGTTAGAGGGGGAGAAAGGGTGAGCGATTACAAATGTCTCATGTTAAGGTCATTGGATCAGGGTCTCTCTCTCTCTCTCTCTCTCTCTCTCTCTCTCTCTCTCTGAGGAGGAGGAGGAGGAGGAAGGCTAATATTTGCTGATGGTTATTCTTTATAGGGTCAGCGGAGGCTCTACAAGCTCTTAAAGTGCTGCATTAATGGTCTCTGGTTCCAGCCGGGTGAGGACATCTGACAGGAGGTGTACTGTAACAAACCACAGAACACTGGAGCCACGTGACCCTGGAGTACGAGCACAATGGCGCCCTCTCTGGACGAAACGAGTACTACACTTAGATAGATAAACCACTGTCAAGGATAGGGATAAGAACTACAATGGACTTTATGGGACGTAACGAGGGAAGATGTATGTATTATTGGAGTGTATTAGCTGTTGTTTGTCTATAGACAGGCAGAGAGTCAGTCAAGAAAATGAATGAAAATTAAAAAATGGACAAACTTATGCAGACAGACAGACAGACAGACAGACAGACAGACAGACAGACAGACAGACAGGCCCTACCGTTCAGCTTCCAGGCGCATCTCCTCACGCTTCTGCCGTCTGAGCTCCCGGCGCCTCTCGAAGTCCATGTCCTCCATGCTTTACGCCCTGCAGGGGACGACAGAACAGTGCGTGTGTTGACATTCGTACAGGAAGTCACCGTGCAGCGCGGGTCAACCCGTCCCCCCCCTGGAATGCCCTTTTAGAGGATGGGTTGATTTTGAAATCCCCCCCCACCAGAGACCGCCATGTTGGTTTGAAATACCCCAATATCTGCTTAACATGTGAACATATGTCTTTTGTTAATTAATGTGTATATTACTTCCTAATTACATATAATTTACATATCACATGATGATTACACATCATCATATTACTTATTGTGATTATCATTGCTTCTATCACAAAAAACATATTTTGCAGCAGGCCCAGAAAACAAGAGACAACGCTGCCTCTTTCTGTGTCAAAATTGCCTGGGAAGATAGCCCACTGTTTCTGTTTTTCATTGTCACGATGGGTGTGAAAGCACAATGGGGAAAGACAGCAAAAAAACCAATGTGGTGAATATTAGCGAATGAGTCAGGAGAGGCTAACACACAGGACGTTGAACTGCATCCGCCCAATGAGAAGACCCACACACCCACACACACAAAAAACTGAACTGACTCAATACGCAATAAGCCAACGCGTCAGAGTGCACGCCAGAATCAAGTCAGACCACCCAGTCACTGGAGCGTTTCCTGTCATTTGTCTATCTCAGCCCTAAAACGACCAACGACTAAATGGGGGGGGGGGGGAAAGACACTCCGAGCTAGTGCTAATGGCTACGCTAATGCCGCTGTTAAAGAGAACATCAAGACGACAGAGCTAGCGTTCGTATTTTCAAAATTCGTCCGTTGAGAAGTCACACACTCTACGAAAGAGTACCCATACTTACTTTCGTTGTATTGATGTAACTTTACCACGATAAAAGTAGAATGCTACAAGCGAGGGAAAAAGTAAGCGGTTCTCTTAAGTGTATCGTGGATCCTCGGTTAGCTCTAGAGCAGCACCCTAAAGGTTTGTCACAATTACTTTCCGCCGCTTCCTACCGGGACAACCTCATCTTCCCACCGTCTGGTCACCGAGGGGCTGAAGAGATATGATGTCTGCTCCCCTTCCTCCACCCACACTCTCCCCTTCCTGCTATGTCTTCCTCCCTCCGTCCCTCCCTCTGTTTCCCTTCCCTACACTCCAGCCCTCTTTCTGTTCTATCTCCAGCCCTTCCCTCGCTCCCTGCCCCTTATCTACCGGCTCTCTCCCTCTTTAGTTTAACCCTTCTCTTTTTTCTCCTTTGGCTTCAGTCTGTTTCAGTTTGTTTCTCTCTCTCCTTTCCCTTCAATTGATCTCATATCTCTCTCTCTTTACCCCGTCCCATCTCTCTCTCCCTCTTCCTCTACCTTCACTCCCCCTGTCTCGTTCTCCCTCCCTATTCTCGCGCTCTCTCTCTCTTCCCACCAGTCCCTCCCCCTGTCTCCCCCCTCCTCCCGTCCCTCTCGCTCTACCCTTCACTGCCTCTCTATCGATCTCTGCAGGTTGTTGACAGTGCTGAGGTCAGGTCCGGGCTAAACAATGTGTACTAGCTCCACGGCTCTCTGGAGAGGCTCAGCGTTGTTCCAACGGGCCTGCTGAAAGAGATAAATGTGCACGGCGCATCACCAGCCAGCAGGCTAAGAGTTAGCGCTCTCTATACCTGGTCCGGGTTGGTCGAGGATAAATATAGAGCATACACACAGCTTTGGAAGAGGAGAATTATAGAGTTATCACCAGCCTAACATCTAAGGATATTTATAGGCTATGATATGCCCTTTGGACTCCTTATATTCTGTAGAACTACGACTGCATTGTTCCTGTTTCAACAAGCCCAATTCCCCAAGCGGAGAGATAACTGCTTAATTATAAAGACAGTGGAATGGGAATTGGAATGCCTTCCAAAAGTTTACAAAAGTGTGAAAACTTTTAAGTAGGCAGGTTTTGCACCAGGAGTTGTAATCATTACAAATAAAGGCCTGTAATATCTATTTGTATTTGACCGCTAGAAGTGTCACTAATGAAAATTATGTAATATATTGACATTTCATGTAATCTATGTAATTAATTTTGTTCTAAAAGAAGTCAAAAATATACATGTTAAAAAAGCTGATAATCTACTCTGGGATCAAAACGATTAACCCATTTTATTTTCCGTCAAGCTAGAATCATCTTCGATTCATAGTTTGCGTTAAGAATCATAAAAACACATCTTAGCAAAAGTGTTAGAGGAAAAAGGTAAACGCAGGCCTGTATCATGTCTGCTATCAAAGTGATTTGAGGGCAGAAATATTCAGAGCACCGCAATAATTCCCTTCGCTATGTTAAGACGCACAGCGTGTGTCAGTTGCTGTCAGAGTAGGAAGAGAAAATAAAATTAGCAGTTGGGAGCAGGCAATTCACACAGCTGTAATTAAGACGAAATGGGAGCAAAAACTGAAACCCGAATCGGCCTGAAAACATCGCAGACTTTTAATCACACATCTTCCGGAGGCTCCGTCGCCATGGGAGACGCAGTTAACACAAATGTAATTCCCGTAATATTTTTTAACAGTAATAATGCAGTCCTTACGATCTGGTACATTACACTGTGGTCATTAACATTCGCTTCTTAAAACTTGCTTTCGGAATCGCGCCCGTGTACACTGTAAATATCACACAAATTAAAAACAAGCGAGAGTAGGGGGAACGTTTTACATTCCACACAGATAAGCACGTTGAAAAACTCTGCGACAACATGGCAGCGATTGCCAAAAGCTGGACATGATGCTTAGCAATGAACCTCCTCCCCTCTCTCTCGGGGATATGGGGGTTAGGGGGGGGGGGGGGTTATGGGGGTGAGGGGGTTAATGATAGAATGAATGCGCCGCGGTCACATTCTCTTGCCTCTGCATGGGGTAGGCATAGCGGGGGAATGGGGGGCCTGTACTCTCCCGCAGGGAGGGAGGGGGAGGGGGGAGGGAGAGAGGGAGAGAGTTTCTTCAGCGACATGTTAACTTTTGTATATACTACTATGGCTGAAGGGGACCACCCACACTGAGCACACACACACACACACACACACACACACACACACACACACACACACACACACACACACACACACACACACACACACACACACACACACACACACACACACACACACACACACACACACACACACAATGCATGTGCCTATGTATGTGTGTGTGCAATTATGTACGTGTCTGTTTTATGTGTGAGAAAGACAGATAGCTGAGAGAGAGCGAGAGAGAGAGAGACAGACTATGGTAAAAGAGAATATTCAGGGGTGAAATCCAAAACCATGTCACCAGTCTAAAAAATAAATTTCCCGGTTCAATTCCTGCCCAGCGTGTGTGGAGAAGTTCAATCCAACGGCGTTCCTTCAACCCCACTCTGTGGAAAACACCCATCCATCCTGCCGTCCGCACCCTCTGCCTTCGCTCCTTGCTCTCCTACTCTCAAATTCATAAACTCACGCTCTGCTGCCGTCTTGCTTTCCATCTCTCTCTCTACTGACCCCTCCCCCCTCCCCCCCCCCCCCCTTCCATTTCCCTGTCTGGGCCCAGAGTTCCACAATAGCA
>NC_079430.1:16899672-16974672 GCF_026213295.1 Gadus chalcogrammus
ACCATCTAAACAAAGGAGGTGCCGTACGCCGAGTTTATATACAACAATTGCTTGTACAAAAACAAAACATGTGTATGTGTAGATCCACTCACGGCTTTATCCCGTCATAACATCATTCCACGTCAGCGACTGGTCATACAAGAGATATGATGTTACATTACAATATTGTGAAGATTTTGCTGTATAGCCAATGGACCGGTGTATAACCAATGGCCCTTTGATTAATAAGATTAAGACAGAGTGGATTAACACATGGCCCTTTCACTTGGTGTGTACTCACCTTAAGATGGATGCCCGTGAATCGCAGCCAAACCTACCCCCTGGCAGCTATACCTGCAGTATATCTCTCTCTACTGTGGACAGAAAGTTGTCAGAGAACAATGCGTCTAAAGACACAGAGCTAGCTTGGGTAAACCTGGAAGGACGAAAGGAAAAGAGAAAGAAAGAAGAAAGACAGACGCGGATGCGCGGTGTAAATATTGTGTTCCAGTCTCAGTTAAAGAGGTGTATTAGGCCACAACTGAGTGAGTGCTTCCTTTATTGCCACTATCAACCGACAAACAAACGAGGCCGCCGTCTGGGATTGATGGTGAACCAGCAGCGGAGCCATGGGAGAACAGCTACAGTAGGTATAATGATATGAAAATGATTTCGCGCCGCATGAACAAACCTGCTGTTTTCTCCGAGTGCTTGAACGCAGCCTCTAATAACAAAGGTAGTTCAAAGGTACTTATCGTTGTTGTCATATTGTTATTGCGCTATGCGTGTCCCTCCCAGTGCAATTATATGCTAATTTAATACAGATTTTAATCATAGGGTTTTACGCAACCATTTTGTGGCACCAGATATGCGTATTGTATTGCATCCTTTTTGCCTGATGCTGATACTTGCATAATAGTTTACCCTCTTCGTGACTTGTATTTATCTTGTCTTCCTTCTATCTCATCTTTTCCGGGCAACAGTTTTGAGTTTGATGCCGAGCGTTATGAATGTTCAACGCTCATCTTGAATGATCGTGTGGAGTAACACTACACCACGTACGTGTGTGAATCACCGGCTACGCCGTTTCGCTGATGAAATACCAGCCACATCTTTTCTTTCAACTTCGTGTGTGTGTGTGTGTGATAAATTCGGGGTTTAGGACTTTTCCCTGCCCTACTCCCTCTGACCCCTCTTTGCATGGATCGTTTCCCTGATGTGAAATGATTTATTATGATCGGTTACATGTCGTGTAACCTACCAGAGGCCCAGAGAGCGATTAAACGCCGCGTTGTAGGCTTGTAGCGCACCTGGCTCCGAATCGGCCTCCTTTTGACATGTTCAGGGGCATCAGGACGGTTCCCTGAGGGACGCCCTCATTCCTGCTCGGACTCTTAGCAAAGCAAACACCGCTCGTGTGTTTGTTGACTCAAGGCAGAAGTTAAAATCCCAGCAGGTGAACGTGACACTTTGTAGAAAATCTGATTGAAAATATTACGTTTTGGAAAAAAGAGAATGTTTTATGGTCATTTTTATAACCTCTGCTAGCCTTATTCTATTTTGTTTCTAAATTGTGCAGAGAGGTAAAACTAAAGCATTAGCCATGTTTATTTCTCTACAAATTGAAATTACTTAGATTATTGTTATGATTCATATTCTGCTTTAGGAGCAGAAATCTTTAGTTTTTTTTGTCACGTTTAAACCGTGACAAAAAAGATTTAAAATAATGCACATTTGATGGGCATAATCTGTGAAATGACCTGCTGCAACTATCATCTGTCACAAAGAAGTATGCCGTCATTTGTGCTCACTGGTCACTGTAGGGTTAATTTTGTGTTGGTTGGACTTCTCTATATCACATACTTCCATCCCAGCCATTGTGTTTATTCTTTGTGTTAATGGGTTTACTTTTTATAAGTTAACCACAAAGTCAAGGTCGTTCACATAAAGTGCAAACATATAACAAAAATAATACAAGAATGCCCAAGGGATGTTTTAGCTGTAGCCACGATAAATTGGTACCATACGATGTTGTTCTGGGTCGCTGACAACTACATACATTTACACAAAGTCACCATAAAGTTATTCTACAAAGTGTTCTGCAAACAATCCGTACAAGGAACAAACTAAGCCTTCACACGCCTGCATCACAACTAACTGCCTACAGGGGGCGTTCTCTTACATAATGACCTCAAAATGGAGGTTTACGCTTTGTCTCTCAGACCCCCCAAAATCCACCGTCGCCATTGCCCTTAAATGGACCCCTGCACTTCCATAATTGCCTCGTAATTTCTCTGTTCTCTCACAAAAAAAAAGTATTCAAGTCGGTAAGGGCAGATATGTCCGGGGTCGGTGTGTTGCGGCCGTTTATAGAAGTAGTTTTTAGTTTTTGGCACTCAAGCGTTATTTTATTTCCCGGTACACAGGGTCTGAAACAGGAACAAACTGTACGACACTTGCATGTGCGTGTAAACCATGAGCCGGGCTGTACGGAGAAAGCGGGGGGAAAGGCCGGGTTTATAGTAGAGGGTGTCATTGGGGGTTATTAAGTGAGGGCAACTAACTTAACTAACTTAACTAAAAGGGAGACTTGCAGTCAACTCAGTTGTCCGAAAAACCACCCTTGCAACAACTTCAAAGAGCTGCAACATTCGGATGTTGCTGATAACACACAGCGTGGACATCACACGAGAGCCTTTCAAAACTAATACAAACATTTTAATGATACGTCTTTCAAAGAAACTTGATCAAAGAAACTCTTACAGCTAAAATTCTGGCCCTCAACTGCCAAAACGGATTCTTCCAAAATGGTGGGTTCAAAATGGAGGCCTGCTTCTTGCTTGTGTCACCCCTAAGCTGCATTGACGCGACGCTTTGCTACTGACAATGCCTTCTTTTGATTCCTATTCCCGGTGAAGAGTCGTATGTGGGGCAGCTTTCTGACACTGTGTGGGGGATGTCTGATTATACCATGGATCTGACCCCCCCCCCCCCCCCATCTGTGTCCAATCAGCAAAGAGAAGGCTGTGTGTTCTTTATACAACACACAGGGAGGAAGGCTGAGCGTGATAGGCGAGACAATAATTGCAGTTGTCATGACAAACTTTTAATTTGAAAGTCACACCACACAAAGGACAGCCGAGCGCACTGCACAATGTCATTTTTGAAGTATGATTAAATAAAGTTGGATTCATATTTGGAATCGAATCAGGGAGGGAGGGGGGGGGTGTCTGTTGACAGGCACCCGCTACCCCCGCCTCTCCCCCCCCCCCCCCCACACACACTCCCCTACCTCCTCCACACACACACACACACACACACACACACACACACACACACACACACACACACACACACACACACACACACACACACACACACACACACACACACACACACACACACACACCTACCTCATGACCTTGGGCCAGATTAAGTGGGAGACAAGAAATAACTGTATTTATGCCTCAACTTTACTTTTAGAGAAGTTGACGTTGATGTTTTGGCATGTTTGGGGCACCCCCCCTGGTGGAGATAATGCTAGAGCGGTCACACTTTGTCAAAGTGCTCTGTGTTGTTGTATGTCTGCCTCCTGACCTATACTGCCCCCCACAGTTCAAAAGGTATAGAAGGACGATCACCGCAGCGCACAGAATACTCCCTCATTGAGTCTTTCGGTGGATAAACGTAATGTGTTCGTCAAGTTCAATTCAGTATGAATATATTCTTTATTTTATTCTATTGCTATTATTTTTCTTACAACAGTACAAAGCGTTTAAATTAAATGTCACACATTCCACTTTACAAAAAGAAAAATGGTTATTTCAATCTCTTCATATCTTCATATGGCAGCCTCATCTAGCAATTAGCGCGTACAATTTAGACCACGCTGAACTATGGAAATTAATGTGAGGGAGTTGTCACGCCGCTGAACATCGGTGGATCTTTCCCTACTGAGCAGCAGTAAACATCTTCTTTCTCCCATCCATGCCAGACATGGCCTCCACGTTCTTACGCCAGTCAGTCACCTCCTCCTTCTGCAGGGCGAGAGAGAGAGAGAGACGTAGTGAAGCAGAGAGAGAGTGAGAGAGAGAGAGAGAGAGAGAGAGAGAGAGAGAGAGAGAGAGAGAGAGAGAGAGAGAGAGACGTAGTGAAGCAGAGAGAGAGAGAGAGCGAGAGCAAGGGTATAGGAGCCGATGAAAAGAGCAAGAGAGTGAAGTGAAGCAGAGTGAGAAGTAATGAGAAGGAGAGAGAGAGAGAGAGAGAGAGAGAGAGAGAGAGAGAGAGAGAGAGAGAGAGAGAGAGAGAGAGAGAGAGAGAGAGAGAGAGAGAGAGAGAGAGAGAGAGAATGGTTACATGGCTACATGAATGCCACTGAGCAATCTGCAGTCACAGGGGTTAGAAGAAATGATTTCATAAATACCACGATGAATCAAAGCAATTGCTTTCAAATAAAAAGTATTGCTCGGTGAAATAAAAAAGAAGTAAGTCCATAACGAAAGGCATCTGAACGAACATAGGTGTAGGCAGTATCTATATGATATATACAAGTGTAGGGAGTATCCATGCGACATATACAGGGGTAGGCATTGTCCACACGACGTCTACAGGCGTAGGGAGTGTTGGAGCCGAAGACCCACCTTCTCCTCGTCCTTCTTCACTGTCTTTAGGGCGACCTTGAAGTCCGACTTGGCGGGCAGCTTGGCCCCGCTCAGCACCAGGTCCCCGGTCTTCTTCACCCTCTTCAGGTTGGGCCTCTTCGTCCCCTTCAGCTCCCGGACCTTATGTGTCAGAACTTGGATCTGTGTGCGTGGGTGTGTGCGTAGGCGTGTTTGTGTTTGTGTGCGTGTGTGGGTGGGTGTATGTGTATGTGTGGGTGTGTATGTGCGTGTGCGCATGTGTGTTTTTGTGTGTGTGTACGTGTGTGTGCGTATGTGTATGTGTATGTGTGTGTGTATGTATATGTGTGTACGTGCGTGCGTGCGTGTGTACGTGCGTGCGTGCATGTGTGTGTATGTGTGTGTGTATGTGTGTATGTGTGTGTGTGTGCGTTGGGGGATGGGGAGGTTATCAGCGTCAGTATACAGGTCCTCAGCATGGTAGTACCAGGGTGGCGTCATGGCCCTTCACTCGACAGATCCTAAATGTCAAGGCTTTGGGATCGCGGCTCAACTCCCCATAGCGTGCACGGACCCAGGTATTACAGTTATATATCCCCTATCAGAAATCAATGAGAGCTGCAGAGGTCAGCTTAATGCCTCCTGTCAGGGCACATACGCTCTGCTCCGAGTCTGACAGGCCGCATTAACCTGATCTCTGCAGCCCCCATTGATTTCTGATACGGGATATAAGAATTAAATTTATAATATACAAGAGGTAAATAAATGTAATCCTTAATGGAAGGCGGATTAAGACTGGAGCGTTCGTTTTTTTGATCTTCAAAGGCTCAGTACTCGCCGAGGGGAGATGGCGAGCTGGCGGCCCGTCAGTACTCTTGACAACTTATGTTCATTTCCATTACAAAGACACGAACCTCGTTCTCATTCTTGGCAACCTTCACCTCTTGGTCGTACCGGTCTTCATCGAGGACGTCAATCTGTTTGTGCATGGTCTTGAGGAGCGCCTGCCATGTACAAAAACAAAAGGGGTAAGGGAAAAAAAACTAGACGCTCTTATAGTGAAAGCCCTAACCAATGTGGAAGGAAGTGGGGAGAAGAATAAAAGCGCAGTCAGAGGTAATGCATCATCAGACGAGATGTAGGCTAAAAGCCTGGCTTTGAACTTCCGCAGGGCTTGCGGCAAGATAGCTGTCGAGAAGCCTTTTCAAACCCACGTCTTTTTGAGAGAAAATATGTTTACTTGGAGGAAAAATCGAAAAGAATTGCATTTAATAAAAGTTGCTTGGCCCTAATATTAACAGAAAGTAACAATTGTTTTACTATAAATATCGGCGATAAATAGGCCTACACCTTTCGTGTTGGCAGTACATCATCCAGAGTGCTTTTATTTTCTGAGAATCTATAAATAGTATTCTATAAACTAGCACCTACAGGTGTTGTTTCAAGATCAGTATCGGTAACAAACAAAATGGCCAAGCTAAATATTGTGCCAGCTACAATATTTATCCATTCCCCAGTCTCGTGTTGAATCAAAAGGCTAAGTAAGGAGTGCGTCTACCTGAAGGTCCTCCACAGTGAGGCCAGATAGTTTGAGGGGCGGACAGTTCTCCTTAAGCTTCGCTTCTCTCTCAGCAGCCTTGGTTGTCTGCTCAACAATCAGCAAGGCCTCGGCCTTCCTCAATAGCTTGCCCTGTTGAATAACCACACCTTAATAAACAACGAACGAGTGAATAACCATCGATTATCTATCAAAACATCAGTGGCAAACGCTGTAGCCTGCTTGCTAACAAAATAATATTTTTGTGTTATGTACAAAGTTTTGGTTTCCATTTGTAATACGACCAAAAGATAAATAGGAGCTGTCCAATATGGGTATGAGTGTACACCCCAAAAGGGGGTGAGACGGAAAAAAATCATGGCTGATTTAAAACTTACAACTTGAAAATGTCAACAATTTACCTGGGGTCTTAGCAAACCTGCCAAATGCTTTTATGTCAGAGTGGATTTACCTTCAATAGAAGTCTTCTCGTTGCCGAGTATTTGGATTTTTTCTGAAAGAGAGGCAATAAATCGGCACCTTTACACATACGTTCACACAGCTACAAGAGGTGCACACATAGATGGCTAGCTTGATACACAATACATGAATGTCTCTGATTTACAATCAGATTGATGTTGAAGACTGTCGAAATGCAACTTCGGTTGAATGTGTTTAAAACATCAGGATAAAATCTAGAGAATCCTTGAAGTGTGAACGCCCGAATTCAGGTCCAACTCAACTACATAGAGATTAAAAAAATAAAGAAAAATGTGTTTGAGAAGGTAAGGGGCAGGGGGTGGGGGATGTTATCTCTGGTTGTGACTCAAGCCAACATTGTGATACATTTTTAGTACCGTTGTTGTGTACGAGCGCTATAATAAGCGATGTTGTGTGTGAAATGCGCCACCTGCTGCGGCATTACACTAAAGTGTCCAAAAGCTTATCCCTCATTTGGACGCCTCCACAGACACCTCGCCGCCAGAGTCCCTTGATCGTGGCGTCGAAGTGACTCGCTGAAGGCGCTTTGACGTTAAGACAAGGACGCTGTCAGCGTCGGGAACAGACGGTTTGGCAACGGGCGGCACAACCATAGGATTTTACTCTCGTTTTCCTTAACTTGCGGTTTTATTTGAGTAACAATGACAACAAGGCATAGATTACTAAGGGGACAATCATTTAAGATGTATTACGTTTAAAACAAACATTGAAGGTTTTGGATTCACTACCCCTATAATATCTTCGACATTCAAATAACATTGTTGGTTTAATAGACAAAGACATTAAACACAAAAGAACAATTACAGAAAATGAATGAAGCATTAATCCCCATTCTAAATGCTTCAATAGACTGTAATTCAATTATTTAGAAACACATGTAAGTAGTTAGTGTTCAATACATTTTATGTTACAATACAAACTCACAGCAGTGTGTATGAAAACACTAATTCGCCTAATGGGATTAGGCAAAGGATTCAGGCAGCATGCTTAGTAGTAAAACCTAATTTGACACACACACACACACACACACACACACACACACACACACACACACACACACACACACACACACACACACACACACACACACACACACACACACACACACACACACCATTTTTTATATGATATTAACCACAGGCCTTATATAATTAGGCCTATTAGCAACATAATGTCACCCCAATGGTGGAAACAATAGAAAAGCATGCATTTTTTTTTAAAAAGCAACACAGAAAAAATAGAGCATGCCAAATTAAGTGCAGAGAAACAAATGTTTTCTTACAGGTCTGTGTCCCAAAATGGAAAGTCACCAACCCAACAAACAAACAAACAAACAAACAAACAAACAAACAAACAAACAAACAACACACAACAAGAGATGAGAGTAAGAGTAAGAGAGAGGGGAGAGAGAGAGCGAGAGCGAGAGCGAGAGAGAGAGAGAGAGAGAGAGAGAGAGAGAGAGAGCGAGCGAGCGAGCGAGCGAGAGAGAGAGAGAGAGAGAGAGAGAGCGCGAGCGAGCGAGCGAGAGAGAGAGAGAGCGAGAGAGCGAGAGAGCGAGAGAGAGAGAGAGAGAGAGAGAGAGAGAGAGAGAGGGGAGAGAGAGAGAGAGAGAGAGAGAGAGCGAGAGAGCGAGAGAGAGAGAGAGAGAGAGAGAGAGAGAGCGAGAGCGAGAGCAAGAGCAAAACATTTAGTTTCCACCAATGGTCAATAACAAGGACATTATCATTTGAGATGGGGAAGTGAGTGGTGGTGGTGTGAGTGGCGAGAGAGGACACTCACCCCTCCGACATGGTCTCTGTACGTCCCTTTGATTTCCTAATGGAGAGCCAACATAGTTTGGTTAGAGATTGTGTGGCCCACATTTGCAGCTGTGGCACCTCCCACACGCACACGGACCAAGCAGCACGCACTGAATGCAACCATCGTGCGATGTGAGGGAGTATTTTTAGACTCGGTTCATTTGCGCGTTCTGCGTTCTGCGTTTCGCTCACACACCCACACTAAGTGGATGACTTTAGACTTTGGATTTTAGAGACGAAAGATCTGCTAAAAGACGAAATGAATGTAATTGGGTTCCAGTTACCAACTATAAAGTGGGGTTGGGGATATATATATAGGTGGTAGCTGTAACCCAATTACATTTCCTATAATGACAAGAGCCTGGCCCCATAAATGGCTGCACAAAAATGGGAGTGGATGGAAGGCCATCGACACGCGGCCTGGGGTCACTGAGGTGCTCCTCAGAATGTAATGGCGTTGGACGGCCCGCAAAGCCCTTTTCTCAGTCGCACTCCTCTTTCTGCCGACCCAAGCGCCGCTGTATCTTGTCCTGTGATTCGAGAGCAGAACTGAAAATGCTATTACGCTATTACCCCCCTCACCCCCCCCCCCCATCCCCCCCCTCCCCAGAGAGGGAGGGAGAGGGGGGGGGGGTTAGACGTTGGACACGACAGGGTCTCTAGGTGGGGATGAAAAACAGGACCCCACAAACCCCCCCCCCCCCCCCCCAACCCCCCTGACCTTCCCGGCCCCCTGTCTGCCTTCATCACAGGCAGGGAATGAGGCGACCCGGCCCCGTCGGCCCCCCAGGGGGCGCCGCAGGTTAATAGGGTCCCGGGGAGGAAAACGCATGACGGCACAGAAAAAGTGACAACCAAGGAGAAGAAGATGAAGAAGGAGGAGAAGAAGGAGGAGAAGGTGAAGGAGAAGGAGAAGGAGAAGGAGAATAAGAAAGAGAAGGAGAAGGAGAAGGAGAAGGAGAAGGAGAAGAAGGAGGAGAAGGAGAAGGAGAAAGAGAACAAGAAGGAGAAGGAGAGGGAGAAGGAGAAGAAGAAGACGACAACAATGACGGAAGAAGAAAGACATGAGAAGAAGAAGAAAGAAGAGGAAGAAGGAGAAGAAGAAGACGAATCAGGAGAAGAAGACGACAACGACAGAAGAAGAGAGAAGAGAAAAGAGAAAAGAGAGAAGAAAGAGAAGAAAGAGAAGAAGAAGAAGACGAGGAAGAAGAAGACGAGGAAGAAGAGCAAGAGGAAGAGAATACATTTTGATAACTCCCCTCCCCCCTCCACCTCGGATGTCTTCGAAGGAACAAGACGCGAGGGAAAGGATGTCATGGCCGCCTCCATGTTTGGCGGTGTAGAAGAAAACGCAACAGACGAGTTCCAGTTAATGAACCCCCTTCCCCTCCCCCTCCCTGCATTAGGGGAGGAGCGAGTGCGTGGGGGGGGGGGGGGGGGCAGCCTGACGCTACCACACACATAAAGGTCAGGTCAAACTCTGGGGCCCCGGGCCCCCAGTGCTGCTGGTGGTCTTGTGAGAGCCGTGTGCATGCAGACATTCACGCATACTCTCACACACAGCTTCAAACACACGCTCGCTGACACGCACACACACACACACACAGAGAAACACAGACACGCACATGCATGAACACACCCGGAAAAAACCCCCACAGATTCATAGCGAGATATGCAGATGCACGCACGACACAGAGAGAGACACACACACACACACACACACACACACACACACACACACACACACACACACACACACACACACACACACACACACACACACACACAGATTCATACACAGATACGCACACGTATGAACACACACACAACCATACAAAAAACGACACAGATCAAAGACAGACATGCAGATGCACCCACCAACACACACATGTTCATACACACATGCACGAACACACGCACACACACACACACACACACACACACACACACACACACACACACACACACACACACACACACACACACACACACACCCCTATGCCCCTGATAACCAGTGATCAATGGCTTTGCGTCCGGCGCGTATTGCATGAAAGAAGCACGGCTGCACAAGGCCACGTCTCCTGTGGGTCTCTGAAGACGCGGGGCTACAAATCACCCCCCCCACATGTACACACGACTCGCACTCTAATGGGACATAATGAATATGAATTATGAGAAGGCAACGGGAATGGGGGGAAAAGGCCCCATTTTACAAGTGAGCGATCTGACAGCAGTAAAAGCCAGCTTTATTGGGAGAGACGGCTGTAGTAAACACATTGAGGCAGGTGGGGGAGAGAGGGAGAGAGGGAGAGAGAGAGGGGGAGAGAGAGAGAGAGAGAGAGAGAGAGAGAGAGAGAGAGAGAGAGAGAGAGGCGAGAGCGAGAGCGAGAGCGAGGGAGAGGGAGAGAGAGAGAGAGAGAGGGAGAGAGAGAGAGAGAGAGAGAGAGAGAGAGAGAGAGAGAGAGAGAGAGAGAGAAAGGGAGAGAGAGGTGAGAGAGAAATAGAAATAGAGAGAGAGGGAGTGGGAGAGAGAGAATAGAGAGGGAGAGAGAGAGAGAGAGAGAGAGAGAGAGAGAGAGAGAGAGAGAGAGAGAGAGAGAGAGAGAGAGAGAGAGAGAGAGAGAGAGAGAGAGAGAGAGAGAAATGATCTGTGACCAGCACAAAACACAGAATGGCGGGGGCTACAAGCCATGTGCACTCATACACATAAGCACACACACACACACACACACACACACACACAGACACAGACACACACACACACACACACACACACACACACACACACACACACACACACACACACACACACACACACACACACACACACACAGAGACAGAAGCCGGCACACAACAATTTATATTCATCCCTCTATGAATTTGCCAATTTCCTTGGAGACCCAACACACACAAACAAAAACACACGCACACATGCGAGACAATTAGCTCCTTGACAATATCAACAACATTTGACTTCAGCCTTGATTGTGAAAAACAAACACACACTTGAATAATCAGAAGCAAGCCACTCAAATAATAGCGCTTTCTCTGTCCTTCTCCTAACACTCAATTATCCAAAACTCACCTTGGAGAGAGCGAGCCAGAGAGAGAGAGCGAGCGAGCGAGAGGGAGCGAGTGGGAGATAGACGATCCCTTTCAGAGTATAGCGACGTGAGTAGCGGATTGTACAGCTAGCGTCGACCGGCAGGCACTACGAAAAGAGTGCCTTCGCCGAATTCCCGTGTATTGATTTATAGGAGTAAGTGACCCCTCACCATGAATGGCCGTCTATTATAAGAGTCTCTGCTACGCCTACTGCCCTCACATTGGTCACAATGGCATGTGTGTGTGTGTGTGTGTGTGTGTGTGTGTGTGTGTGTGTGTGTGTGTGTGTGTGTGTGTGTGTGTGTGTGTGTGTGTGTGTGTGTGTGAAGCATCATTGCCATACCTGCAGTCAGAGGCCGAGTCCCGTGTGTTTGTGTGCGCCGCACACACTTTGCCAAATTTAAATAAGGAACGGCAAGGCTACACTCTTCACGTGATCGCCCCCCCCCCTCCCCCACAGCCTAGTCCCTAGTCCTGGTCCAACCACCAACCTGCTTTCCACAACCTTGTCCTTTTTTGTTTTACACGATGGAAACACGAGACAAAAAAGGGTGCTTTTGTTCGAAAAACGTGACAGAGGGAGTATTTAAGCCGTGTGAACAGGTGGGTCTTTGATTCGTTAGGGTGGGTGGTCTTTCTTTTGTGCGTAGGGTTTACTCGGCTCAGGTGTTGACATTCGTGACGTGTCCCCGCCCGGCGCCCATGCAGACCGCCGATATTCTGCCGCCTCCGCAGTGAATCCCTGATTTGTCACACTCACAAACGCCCCAAGACACCCCGTTCAACCCAAACCCTAAATCTTAAACTAACGGCGGCTAAGGGACCGATACAACACTGACAACTTGTTCCCCTAGCGCTTATTAAACGAAATGCATCCTCCCAAGACCCCCCCCCCCCCCCCACTTTCTCCAAAGACAACAACATTCACTCGAGGTTCATGTCAGGTGTGGAAGGCCGTACGCGAGCCCCCATAATTGTTTAATCATGCGTTTTACGGGACAAAGAGACCCACATTTGCTAGGGATGTTTCCGGTGCAGTGATAAAGCTTCTCACACGCTCTGCATACCCGATGAGCCCCCACGCACACACACACACACACACACACACACACACACACACACACACACACACACACACACACACACACACACACACACACACACACACACACACACACACACACACACACACACACGCACACACATTGTGGGCTTTGGCAACACACCACTAATCACAGGTGGATCTTTAGGCCTGACCCAGGGCCATTGGCAGCGCGCTGTGTGTGGATGTGCGTCCGTGGAGGTGGTTGATGGAGGAGGTGGAGGTGGTAGGTGGAGGAGGTGGAGGTGGTAGGTAAAGGGGTGAGGCGGTGCCTCTGCAGTCTGGCTCTCTAAATCAGTCTGACCTTGCAGTGCGCCGCCATTAAACGGGGAGATGTGGGCACGCGTGTACCTTGGCACAAATAGATGTGGTGGGGCCCATAAAAAATAAAAATGGGCTGCGTTGTTGGGGTCTTGTGTGTGTGTGTGTGGGGGGGGGTCTGTGTGTGTGTGTGTGTGTGTGTGTGTGTGTGTGTGTGTGTGTGTGTGTGTGTGTGTGTGTTGAATTACCCTGTTCAGTAGGTGCAGAAAACAAATTTGCATGCAACGCTATCAGTGTTTGTCGATGAACATATGAATGAAGCCAGACAGACTAAAGCACACACACACACACACACACACACACACACACACACACACACACACACACACACACACACACACACACACACACACACACACACACACACACACACACACACACACACACACACACACAGATAAACACGCAGAGTCATAAACATGCACACATAAACATGCACACACACTGACAACTATGCACACATGCAAACATGCGACACACACACACACAGACAAACAAAAACAACAATCCATAATCCATAGCACACATTAACACACATGCACACTAAGATAAGTGTTACCGCTAATGGAAAAGGAACACACAGACTGCCATCACCCCCCCCCCCACACACACACACACACACACACACACACACACACACACACACACACACACAGGGACACATATAGACACACACAAACTCACACACACACACACACACACACACACACACACACACAGACCAAAGAAGTGGTCTACTGAACAGGAATAATCACAACGCATTGTTCCATGATCCAAATAACTTTCACACAGCTGAGTGCTCTGAGGGATACAAAGAAATGTGATACTGTCACAGAATGCATTCCTCCATGAGCTCAGATGGTCCCTACGGACGCAGGTAGACACATGACAAACACATCACCACTGACAACAACAACAGAAACAAAAACCAAGATAATACCGCCCTTTGAAGCGTTTTACAGTAGGGTTTGGGAGATGAACCAAGCAGGAAGTGATGGGAAAATCTCAGCACGGCTCTTAAGAGAATATCAATGACTTAATAAGAGCTACTTTTTAAAAGTTTACACCAGAAAGTTGTCTTTTAAACCATAAATAAACCCTGTGGGTTGCGGTTTCCCAAGAGTTTCTATTGGTTGTTATTTTGACATTGTTAGGTATTTGGTTTTTTAATACATGCCATCTGGTAGGAGGCAACGCTGTCTGTGACTTGATGAGTTTTTGCCGATTTTATTTGGAAAAAAAGGCACATGGGCTGCCAAATACAAGAAGGATTTCACAAATCTTCCATTGTCTAAATAAACTTTCATTAAGTGCACTGGGGAGAGGAGTTGCCATTGAATTGGCCTAGGATTAACCTCTGACCTTTCCCAGTGGTACATGCAGGCTGTCTGAGAGGGAACGTCTCTCCAGCACAGTTAGGAGTTTATCTCAAATGGAAACACTAATATGATTTATTTGGCTTGATTTGATTTATTCATTGGATTTGGTTTACTTTTTTGTGGCTAAAGAATATCTGGACATTTTCATGATACTGGCGGAATATTGGTAGCATTTTAGAAGAAAATGTGAATCACACATTTTGTAATTATTTCGTACATTTGTAACCATGACGTTAACAGCATACAGTACAAAACATCTGTTATCATTGCCCATGTGCCAGTGATATATGCCATTTCTTTATAAAATATTGAAAGAAATTGCCGTTATAAACCATCAATTTGTGGTAGAATCCCTTACCCCGATGTCTAAAGTCCTTGAGAAAGATGCCAAACATCTGATGCTAACGACGTGTGTCTGAATTCAATGTATCTTGCTACTAAATTTCCAATAGTAGTTAACGGTCTTCCAACTGGGGTTTATTTTCTTCAGTGACCCCAATGGAAATAGCCCTAACAACACCCCCCCGCCTTCCAGTCCCACTTAGTCCGGTCCACTGAGACTTGACGAGACACACCTGTGTGCAATTAGGGGGTGCGTTCACGATCACGTGCACATCGGCACACATCACATCCTCAAACGAACGCGACCCTTGATGAAATTAAACACGACAATATACAAAAATATAGAATTCAAACTTCCAATCAGCTACTACAGGAATAACCGACCAAGTGGTATGGGCTGGTGACAACTCCTTAATCGGCTCCTTGTCACATTATGTATTGATATGTTTCTGTAGTGCCTCCCATTTAATGTGAAAACGAATTGCGCGATAGTTGCGCGTTCGTCCTACGATGCGCTGGGTAGTATCTGATTTAGTCGTATTAAATTATTCATGTCATGTCTGCATGTTCACACAGCATTGCAAACATGGCCTACATCGATCACGCGGATCCTCCATCATTTCTACTCTCCGTTGTTAATGTTGAATTGATGTCATCTATTTCTAATCTATGTCATGGATTTTCCAACACTTTACTGCGACGATGTGTCAAAACTAAGAACAACGACTCCTGCTCGTCAGATATATGCGAGGAAGCTGGCAGACCAGAGTTCACCTCTTAGAGCCGACACGTTAACAAACGACTCGTTAACAGACGACTCGTTAGCGAACGACTCTATAGCTATCCGCTTGTTAACAAACGACTTGTTAACAAACTAATCGTTAACAAACCACTCGTTAACAACCCACCCATCACCCGTGTGTGCCTGTTGAACCAGGTCAACGCGTGCAGCCGGTCAGGCCCCTCTGCAACTCCCTCCACTGGCTCCCTGCATCACCCCGCACAAAGGCCTTGATGTCGGTGCTCATGCTATAGTAGCTGATCTTCACCCGCTCACATCAGATATACATAACATCTCGGTGTCCCTACGCGTCCTCTGAGGACCACTAATGAGCAGAGCCTGGCGCTGCCTTCAGACTGCATGGGAGTCGTTCTCAGCCCAGTGCCCGTTTCATCTGTAGCACCCTGATGGTGGGAAAGGCTTCCTAGCTCCCCGCGATCTTCAGAGTCCTTCCTCGAGAAACATCAGACGACCCCATCTCTTCCGAGAACGTCTGCGAACCCCGACTTGAGCACTGCGTTGTTTTTAGATCTTGTGCTGAATTGAGATCCTGTGTTCTATCGTTATGACCATAACTTAGCTAGTCATTGGACCACCACTAAAATATGTAACATCCTTCTGATATTGTGTTTCTACTACTGCACCCTTTCCAGTTGTTTCGTAGGAACCTTGCTGTGCAGAATCTTTTTGGAGTTATTTATATTTTGGTTGTAGTTATGTGTTGTTTGAACAGACAACTGAACAACTAACTACAAACTAGCGAAACTGGAACCAGTGTTTAGTTGCAAAACACACAGCAGAAAGCAGAACAAATTTACTGAAACGGGTAGTGTGTGTGTGTGTGTGTGTGTGTGTGTGTGTGTGTGTGTGTGTGTGTGTGTGTGTGTGTGTGTGTGTGTGTGTGTGTTGCTCACTGCAATGCTTGGTAACATTTGGACTTAAGTTTCACAGATCAAGGCAACAAGGCGGTTGAAAATGATGAACTCAAGCTCATCTTGACATTTCTGGGCGTGGAAGATGTCCCCCCGACTTTTGTCGCTAGGCAGGATGGCAGACTGTCATTATCTCTTCACACTCCTGCTAGCACCTCAGGTGGAGGAGGACGAGGAGAAGAGAAGAAAGAGGCAGAGGAAGAGGAGTCTTAGGAGGTTGGTGAGGAGGAGGAAGAAGAGGAAGGGGAAGAGGAGAAGGGGGAAGAGGAGAAGGAGGAGGAGGAGGATGATGGAAGGAATGAAGAGGATGAGTATTGGCAGGGAGGAGGGAGAAACAAGAAGATGCAACAGAATCCTCTGGTGAAGAAGGATTTTGACCTGCAGAAGAATCAATGACCTGCTGAAGACGGGTAGAGGAGGGGGAGATAGGAGGAGGGGGATTAACCAACAGTAAACCACATCTACTAGCATTCGGTGGTTCTGTGTTTTGGATGTATCTGCCGCTGTAAGGGCTGAAACGGTTGTTTCTCTGTTCCTACGGTGATGGGGCCGGTCGCTATGGGAGAGCCTGAATACAACATAGCAAATAGAAAGGATGAATGATAATTTAGGGACTCAAAACAACAAGAAAAAGTTACTATTGAGTCACAACAGTGAGAAACTTTGATGAAACGCACGGTTTTCTCATCAACTCCCAAATCCTCCCAATGCCAGAACGCTCATTTGGATCCACACAAGAAAATGTATTTCCCTTTCTTGGCAGAACGAGGTGTACATAGACTGAAGTAATGCGTCTAAACCATCCCCTGGCAACAACAAGTGTCTCCTGTCTGCGTCTGATGACAGGTGTAGGCTGGCACTGGCGGGCCGATGCAAATGAAGATGCAGTATTAATATAATTGAATGTCTCCTCCTCCCTGTCTAAATCTTGGTCTTGACACTGTGTGTTTCTCATTTTAATGTGATTGGGTTGTAATGAGTTCACTGTGCCCCTCACACTGATGGTGTAACCTGGTTCCCCCACGAGCCCCCCCACACACACACACACTGAACACACTGCACACACACACACACACTGCACACACACACACACACATGCTCAAACACAAGCTTGCATTTGCGACGCATGCAGAATTAAAAACATATATATATAGGACGCAAATATAAACACAAAGGCACATACAATGTGTAATAAAATACACACATTATATGCGCATGCATAAACATGGCTACACATGTACAGACACGCACACACTTTATGCACATTCCTGCATAAATGGCTACACATGTACACCCCCTCCCCCCACATTGACAGCTTCTCTCTTCGACAACACGCACACACACACACACACACACACACACACACTCTTTCCACAGCACTGACGGTGGGTGACAAGAGCACTTAGGGTGGCAGGGCCGAGGCGTTGAGAACACACACACACACACACACACACACACACACACACACACACACACACACACACACACACACACACACACACACACACACACACACACACACACACACACACACACACACACACACACCGTGTCTGCTAATGTCGCGGCGTAAAAGAGCCTGCCAGGAAGTATTAAGTCGTTAAGTTAAGACAACACTTTCCAGCCAACAGTAATCACAGGGATCTCAAGCCCCGTTCACCCGAGCATTGCTCCAGTACCTCTTCATTCGGAGGCGGATTGGGCCTATCGGGGAGTCACGGGGAGTTTGATCGGTGACGCTTTCATTACGGACGGTTTTGTTGGGTTTCCGTGATTGGAAACGCCACTTAGCGCCGACTCTCGTTCACGGTCATGACTCATTGAAAAAGAGTTTGGAAGCATGACTCTAATAAATCCACATGCCTATTAAATTCAGCACCAATACTTCAATAGTTGCTTTCCCTTGGTGAATAGCTGTACCGGACTGATTATCGGGGATACATCCATCATTAAGCTAAGAGCAGCTTCACCGCTAACCTGGCTCTCACCGGGTGAGTTCAGTGGCGACCTCACGACAGACCAAGTCGACAGAGGATTCTATGTTTTCAATTAAAAGTTTTCACACATTCTCACCGGCGGCCGACACATTGTTTTTCTTGGTTCAAGGACCTTTGTGAAGATGTACGTCTAACTCTCCTCTCCCCCTCCTCTCCCCCCCGCCACCGCTCAGCGAACAGGTGTGGCGGCGGCGGTGGCGGCAGTGGCGGCGGCGGCGGCGGCGTCTTCCTTCGGTTGACAACCCCCCCAAATCATCCACAACAAGGATCCCCTCGACACCATCTCGGTACGCCTCGGTGGGACGGATCTTGAATCCCTCTCGCTCTCCCCATCTCTCTAAGCTGTCCTTAACCATTTCCACCAACATAAATGAAGAAGAGGGAAAAGGAGAGAGAGGAAGACAGAGAGAGAGAGGGGGGGGAGTGAGAGAGAGAGAGAGAGAGAGAGAGAGAGAGAGAGAGAGAGAGAGAGAGAGAGAGAGAAAGAGAGAAAGAGAGAGAGAGGGGGGGGGGGGGGGGAGAGAGAGAGAGAACGAGAGCGGGAATACGAGAGAGAGTGAGTGAGAACGAGAGAGGGAGAGAGAGAGAGCAGGAGAGCGAGAGCGAGTGTGAGAGGGACTCTGTGTTGACCTAAAAACTCAACTCCTCCAAAGGTTTTTCCTACTCTCTGTCAGTTGATACTGGGCCTCTGCTATCAAATATTAAGCGAGAAAGCTGTGCTCCCTCCAACACTGTAAAATGGCCGGGTGGGAGAGGAAGCAAAGGTTGCTCCTTTGATACGTATTCCAAATGCTTCCTGTACCACAGAGCTTGTCATACTGTCAGAGAGAGAGAGAGAGAGAGAGAGAGAGAGAGAGAGAGAGAGAGAGAGAGAGAGAGAGAGAGAGAGAGAGAGAGAGAGAGAGAGAGAGAGACTGACTTACTCACCATATACGAGCATATGATTATATAGAGCAATGGAAGCCATTCCATGTGATAGATGCTGGAAATGAAATGGTCCTCTACTCTGGCATCATGGGAGCCCATTTGCATTTGTATGATCATACCACACACAATAGATAATCTGACCCACATACACATGGGCAATTTCACCACACACCAGTGACTTAAGCCCTCAAACCCAATTTGACAAAGTCATGCAGCATTGGTGTGGGTCTTTTTGGTCGCAGGCTATTTGGGAATATGTTTCCTAGGCCCGGTGTTGCTCGTCAGTGATTTGAAACAGTCTCGCCAAAGAAAAAAGAAAAGGAAATCATGAAAGTACTCGAGGAACGCATGTCGCTGAGGTGGTTAGCTAGTCAGATCATTAGAGTCTCACAGAGCTCTCCCTCTCCGCTGGATTTCTTAAGATGATCGCCAGAGGTGCAGTACCACCGTCGTCCACAGGGGGGTGTCGTTTCTGCCTTGCTGTGCTGCTAAAAAACAACCCCTGCGTGCGGGCCGAGAGAATAAGAAGAAGAAGAAGAGGACTTGATGACGGCGCTTTCAAATAACAGGCCTTGTAAACATGTCGGTGACAGTCGTTAAAGATAATAATGAAAACTGGGGTGCCAAGAGCAAGGAGCAATCAATCCAGTTTTCTAATACAAAGAGGAAAGGGGGGCGAAGGAGGGAGACCGTGGACGGTGGGGAGAGTTCCAGTAACTGCAGAATACAAATTTGATTTCCCATCACCAGACTAGAACGCTTTTTAATGGTGCCTCTCTGACAGCCGTAATGGCCCTCCTCCTTCATGTCGGCAATTATTGTTCTTCAGGCTTTAATTGCGTTGCTTCGGAAAGCGACGCTGCTGTCACTCATGCAGGTGTGCTGTAGCTGCTGTCTGTCACTCGGACCTGACTGACACACACGCACACGCACACACACACACACACGCACACGCACACACACACACTTCACTCATGCTGTATCGTCTGGCAGGGCAGTGTTTGATCATGCCCTGGCGCTGTCGATAAGGCAACAGTGATTTTGATCCGTCCCATTTTTCAGTAAGGTAGCGCGCTGTCAAAAGAATCACGTCTGCATCCTTCTATACGGAAGTGGAGCCACGGTGGGGACCTTACCCAGAAATAGAGGCATGTAATACACACAACACTTTGTGGTGTTGAAGTGCCGAACATTGTAAGCTATCCTGATGATAAACGCGATGGTATAGCGGGAATGGTAAGCTTATCGATGGTACGTCGCAAATCTGGGGCTCTAATTCCCCTAATGGGTACTGCTAGAATCATTATGAAATATTTAAGTAAATTTGTTTATGGTTTCGTTGACAGTCCCCTTTGATTAACTGTACAATAAAATGACCAGCTTTAGTCTATTTGGCAAATTTCCAGCTGTAGCCCCAATACATAAGTATGAACCAAATTAAAGGGGACGCGCAAACCAAGGTTTCTTAAGACAACTGTATTTATTTGCGTCCATCTATTAATATCGCCGTTACCCACCACATATAGACACATTCACAGTATTCGAACTGTCCTCCCGTTCCAAAAATAGCTGTGAACGCGCGAAGGAGGCGCTCTGTTAGAAATGGAACAGAGAAATCTATTGGCCGACGCAAGGAGACATTGACTATTTTGCAACAGCTGCGTACCTGCGTGACATTTGAGGAGGGCTTCCATGTTACCGCCCATCCACCCAGCAGTAGCCCATCAAATTGACCTATCGGCTCTCCGACATGGCTAGGCTGCCTCGATAACGCCCTGTGTGCCCTGTCAGGGGGATTCGCGGTGGTGGGTGCGTGGGTGGGTGGTGGAGGTGGGGGGGGGGGGGGGCAGGGGGGGGTACATGGCCCAGGGTTCACTGAGGGCCATTCTTCAAACAACAGCCGCTGTATCTCTGCCAAGAATCTCCAGTGCAGCCGTGACAGGCCTGACCCCGGGTCAAACAACCAACCCACTCCCCCCCCCCCCCCCAACCCCCCTACGCAGCATACATACTGACCGTCCCTACCCCCCCCACCCCCGAAAGAGAGAGAGAGAGAGAGACAGCGAGCGGGAGGGATAGAGATACATGGGGTGGTGATATAAAGGCAGGGGAAGCTGAGGGAAGTGTTTGTAGTGAGAAAGAGATTGCTCGTGACAGGATGAGAAGAGGGGGCATATGAAGTTGTGAAGAAGGTATGAAGGCAGTCGGAAGCAGCCTTGGCGCTGTCAGCTGGAGGCAAACTGAATAAACATGTTGAACGGAGAAGGTTTAATGAGGTTGAAGGAGGAAAATAAGAAATCACTAACATTTCTGTCGACGTTTCTAATTTTGCTAGCATGCCTCAAACCAGACGTCTGAAAAAACGTCTTCCAACATTTGTGGATTTGCAAACATTTCTGTTCCCTTTTTGTGTTTGCTAACATTTATGTTCTTGTGTTTGCCAATTATCAATGAACACTTTAGCATTTCTGTCTTTGCTAGCATGCCTCCTTCCTCGCTAACATGCTAACGTGAGCTAGCTGGGTAGGCCCATATAAGGCCGCAGGAACCAGTTTACAAACAATATTAAATCCCCTGAGTTTATGTGCACACTTAAGTGGCAAAGAAATATACACACAATTATTAATTATTATTATTTAATAAACTAAACATATCGAAATACCAACCATAAAGTGTAGAGGATTATATTTAGTTTTCATAGCCTCCCTACGGAAAAATATGTTTTTAACGAACGCACAACAAACAAGGTTTCACTGCAGGCAGAAAGCGTAAGGTGCGAGCTTATTAACTTATAACCCTGAATAAATTGCTGATCCGTCTCCAAGAGATCAGCCTTGTAGCATTTTAGAGCAAAAACGTAATCATATAACTTTGTTTTTTGGAATGTAATGCAGATGGAGGTGTAAGGACATGGACACAGATAGTGGTGGGCATCAATCCAAGCACCCAGAGGCTATTAGCAGGCTACGCTGCATTTAACAGATTTATTGTGTTCTGATTGGCCGGGGCGATGGCCAATTAGAAATGTACTCAGCGGTGGCCACAGTCACAGCCAGACATCCTTACGGGAGAAGGAAAACTGTGTGGGCAACCCTGGGCCCATTGTTTTCCTGTTACATGTGTGCATATCACACACTCAGAGCTACCTGCCCTGACTGTTACATGCACATACATGGACACAAACAGACACACACACAGAAGTAATCACCTTGTCTCTGGCTATTATCCACACACACACACACGCACACAATCACCTTGTCTGTGACTATTATGCTCACACACACACACACACACACACACACACACACACACACACACAGGGCCCACTGTGTATCTGTGACGATGTTAATTGAGGAGTTGAGGAGTGCTAAGCCTCCGCTGATTCCCGAGCCACTCTGCGCGTTGGTGCAGGATAATCACGAGCACCACGCCAGGGGGGCTTCTGCTCGCTGCCGTCCCAGAATCCTTTGCTGTCAGGGGGCCGGGGGGAGAAGGCTTAGCGGGTGTCAGGCTGGTCCTGTCTATTCTTTTCTTTTTTTCCTCCGTCCCCCTCACACATCTCTGACGGAGCAGCCTATTAAAGGTGGCTTTATACTGCCCACGGTGTCCCTCCCCCCCCCCGCACGCGCGCGTGCACACACACACACACACACACACACACACACACACACACACACACACACACACACACACACACACACACACACACACACACACACACACACACACACACACACACACACACACACACACACCTTAAAATACAGTCCGGGAAGAGGATCACAGATGCTGTTGGTTTTTATTTCTCGCATTCGTCATCGTTCAGCCCACACAGGAGAAGACACCTCAAGAGTGTGGCGTCTTATAAACGCTTAGCACGCCAACTTCCTCATCCCACCATCCCTCAGCACACACACACACACACACACACACACACAGTCAGACACGCACACACACACACACACACAGTCAGACACGCACACACACATACTAACAAAAACACACACGTGTACGCATGGACACACAGACACACTCGCACACATATATGCATGCACACACACACACACACACACACACCACACCCACACACACACAATGACACAAGCAGACTTAAATGAAAACATGACAGATAACCCTTCTTTTTAATACCTAGTTAATTTGGATACTTGAAACCTCCGACAAAAAGGCTACAAAAAAAAAGAAGAGAGCTTGGCAATGAATGTGTGGGATAAGATTGGATAGGAAAATTAGTCGGGGATACAGTTCTGTGGGATGTAATTGGGTCGGATAAAGTCCAACAAATCCAACTTTAAATTAATGTTTTAAAGTCTGATGGCAAACAAGCACAGATCTGGTTGACCGGGGCATTTCACTTTCTTCGGCTGTGTGAGTTTTGACCTAGCATGTTGCTGGAGGCACGGCTATGTTAGCGCATAATTGGCTAAAACAAACTCGGCCAGCAGTAGTGAAGTTGGAAAAAAGTGTCTCTCAAGGTTCCAACACAACACTGTGCAGACTGGCCGTCCGTAGATACGCACTTATTAAAATCCCCTTCCGGAAGCTTGAACCGACTCGCAAATGAGTTCCTCTTTGGTTCAAATCTCCGTAACGACACAGCGTGGCTCTGAGGTGAGGTGGGATATAATTGGGTGGGATGTGATTGGATTGGTTGTGATATGATTGGTTGGGATGTGATTGGTTGGGATATAATTGGTTGGGCTAAGATTGGTTGGGCTATGACTGGTTTGGCTATGATTGATTGAGATTTGACTGGTTGGGATATTCTGTGTTTTCGTCCCAACCAATCATAGTGGTTGATTGTTTGGGATACGATTGGTTTGGATATAATTGGGGCGGCATTGGATTGGATTCACTTGCATGGGATATATCCGGCTACACAGGTTGCTAACAGATACCCCCCCTAGTCTACGCTCAGCAGAAGAGCTGGATTATAAATTAAGGCCGGGCTCCGGTGCTTCAGATGCAATCTTCCGAGGTAAAAAACGCTCCGAGATGCGATGCCGGGCGTCTACAAAACAAAAGAGACGATTCATCGCGAAAGCCGTGAGGCGCGTGTTTATCGGCATCCCAAACAAGGGAGTGTTTGTTAAGACAAGGTGAGGCATTCTGCGTGTGTTCTCTGTCCCCCAGGCATCACTCATCCCCCGGCTAATGCAACACAGGTGTAATGGTTGTAACAGCGTTGCAGTTTGGTGACATTGCCGGATGAGGATAAGGCTTTCTCTATAAAAAGGATTCATGAAGTCAGTTACTTTTAGAGGAACAAACTGTTGATCCCTCACCACAGTGCAAATCTTCAAGGAAGTTCCAGCTGTTTGTTAGCGGTATCCCGCCTGCTATGATGGTACGATTTCAGTGCTTTTACATCATTCAGCAGACGCTGTCATCCGCAGCAACTTCATTTGTGATATTATTGATATTATGGAAGTGATTATATTCCGGATGCAGGCATCGTGCTCTCAGACAACGATATATGAATCTCAATCATCCTTTGACACGATCTGATCATTTCATTACTTCCTTCTCTTTTACATCACCTGTTGTCAAACACAGCGCAGAACAGAATAGCAACTAAAAGATACTTAAATAAAGAACCCAAAATTCTGGGTCGACTAAATGGCTGCTTTCCCACTGCTAAGAGAAGTGGACTCATGGATGAATCCACCGCGGTTGGAATGGCTGGCTGTATAGAAGCTCTCAACCCTGATCAAAGACTCTTGACCTGAATCACTACACTTGCCTCCAGCATTACCCCCAATAGCTAGAGCCATTGTCACATCTCAAACGTACATGTCTCTCACTGTGTATTTACAAGGGTCATCCACGGGGAAATGTGCTCTTATGGCGATAACTTACCTTCTGGAATCCCCTTGCATCCCTATCACGAATGTCGTTTTTTTTTTTCGTTTTTTTATCTCACACACGTCCGATTGACCTTTAAACATAACCAAAATTACCGGCACGTTTTCTCTATTTTTCTATTCAGCTACGATTGGTTACACATATCATATTCCAAGAGGAATGAAAAACTTCTAAACACGGCAGAATATGTCTGAATATAAAACATGTTATTTTAGGTAGGAGGAAGTGATTTCTAAATCTTAGCCGTGGACGTTTTGGAGCAGCGTGTATAAAAACCATTTGCTCCTGTCTGAGGCTATTTTAGACATTTCCCCCCCACCCCACCACCACCAGCACCAGCACCAGCACCACCCACCATTGAACATTAGTATCCATGACGGTGCTCTTACCTCCATCTCCAGTTGTCCGCCCTGAGCGGTTTCGTCAGGGAGGCTGCTTGTTTCCACGGCGCATCAGCGTTAACCGGCATGATTGAGAGGTGTTTTTTCTGTTTCGGAAGAAATAAGACATCAACATTTTCAAATTCAATTCTGGGTTGTTTTGTACCGTGAAACAATGTGTACAGAAAATATCGTTCAAAGAATAAATTGGGTAAAAGAAAAGGTTTAAGTTACCTGGACTGTTGTTTCACAGAGTCAGTCTTTCAAGATCCGTCTGCTTATCTACTTCCGGTAACAGCTTTTAGAAAAACAGACCTGTGATGAAACAAACGTGATTTAAAATGTGATAAGCCACAATTGCTCAGCGGTCTATGAAAGAAAATACATAATAAACCAATGCTTTTCAATATAAGAATATACCTGCATCATCCCTACATTTATTTGAGTGACAACGCTGACAGCCAATCAGAACCATGTCTTAAGTTTCTTCAAGAGGCGGAGACTGCCTCAGACTCTAATGTGTTTAACAAAGGACATTCTGTATCTTCCGAACTCGAGTACAATTCTGAGGTAGTGTCGCCAACACAACTTCTTCTACAAATTCTTGTCTATTGTTCTTGCTTTTTTTCTTGTGTTTCGGGCCCTGTCAACTAAGACAAAAAATCGTTGGGGCTGGTAATTAGCAAAAGACAAGTGCCTTCTCCACCCCAGTGTCTGCGTGACTCAGTCCTTTCAACCGACCAATCACTGTGACTGTCACAACAATACACTCCACCGCACCGTTCCCTAAACACCCTCTCCGTTCCTGGCCTCTCACGTTTCATGTCCGTCTCGTTGAACCTGTGGTGTAAAATAACTCACATCCCTGTAGTACGATGATAAGCAAAGCAGTGCTGGAGATTTAAATGGATTTTGGTTAAATGTTAATGCCTGTCTGCGAGAGTATTTCTCTTACAGGGCCTGCTGTCTCACAACAGGCCTTTCCGGAAAGGAAATCAAAGTATCTTGGGATGGATTTTGATAAGAACATGTTCCCTGCAATAAAGAAGATATTTTTGGTGCGGTATGCGATAAACGCTCTTTCCGGTATTTGAATGAGAATACGTGCCTGGCAGCTAGGTTGTAGATAATGTAGTGGCCAGGGTGTTTCACTCACACCGAATGGTACTTGGTTCAATCCCCAGCGTCCACATGTGACTGTCGGTCCAGCAGGCGAGACGCCCCTGAACCCATACCTCCTCCTTAATGACATATGCACTGTGACACTGTGGATGAAAGCATCTGCTAAATGATAATCGTGAATTGTCACTATTAACTGTCATTGTTGATGTACAGATTCCTCAGCTGAGCAAAGTTTATACTTTACATCCCGAGAATACCTTAAAAAAATTTTATATGATGAAGGACAACATGATTAACATGTCGCCATCTTATAAAAAAATAAATAATAATCTGAAAACAAAACACGACACTACTCCAACAAATAACAGCTTTCACGCATCATGTAGTCTTCAAAGTCCTTCAAAAAGTTGTGGTGACTTCCCACTGGAAACAACCCCCCTGCCCCCAGTAAGTGGACTGGTTCTATAGCAGTCCACTCGGCGAGGGCTTTAGCGTCGGCTGATGTACTCACCGTGATCACGTTCCGTCACAATAAGACGAAGGCAGCCTCCCTCGAGCACACAGGAAGTGGCTCAGCTCAGTGCTCGCGGCTCATCGCTCAGATTAAAAGCTTATTCAAATGATATTTCTCTGTCTCCCTCTCTCATATAAACAAGGACCACTTGGTCTCCCCCCCCCCCCCCCACTGTGAAGTGCTTATAAGTAGCTTTGCAAACACTGTTGAGAGGCGAGTGGGGGGGGTTTAGATTGGATTAAATTGATGCTTGAGCGAACCCATCCTTATTGTGGAGAAGATAAATCAATGACCAACGACGTGGATGGATTATGCGTCGTTTATCGACGTCGTGCAGAACAAACGCGCTAATTGTTTTGGGGGAAATCTCGATGTTGACGGAAGCAATTGGTCTCAATGGTGGCAGGGAACGATAGCGAGCCAACTTTGATTTAACTTGAGGGGACAACGGTAACTTATCCGCGTTGACAACAAAGATGACGGCCTTTATCAGGGCTGTTGCCATGGCCCCCAGACGGTCTCGGTCTCCAGACGGGTCTGTGAGGGGCTAGGTCTCGTGATGGAGGGGGGCTTCTGAGGTTAAATGATGGCTGATTGGCAAAAGGCCAACTCCAACCCGAATGACTCTTAGTGAAAATTTAAAAAAACTCACCTCACTTTCTACCATAGAATATAATTGTACCTTTTTTTCTGTACTTTCAAACCAACAACAAAGTGAAATGTGAAACTTAATGAAAATAACTCGACAAAATCATTTCTGGTAATGATATCATCGCAGAGGGACAGAGCCGAAAGCACAGAGATGGTCCTGAAAATAAGTAAAAATCCAGTAAGAAAATCTAGCTGAAAAGAGGCATCCAATTCTGGTTAAGTAATGGATTGACATAAACAAGCCGCCTACAATGGTTTTTGTCCTCAAAACATGCACGTTTGTTGAAATTTGCCTTTAGCAACCCCTTTTCTATTCTTGATTTAATGATAGCCACATGATCTTGGGGATCTGGGGAACCATGGGACAGCCATTGGAATCATATTAGCACTCTTGGTCTCTCCTTATAAATGTATAGAGAACTTCCCGAAATAACGCAATGAATGAAAATGATGACAAACAAAGACAATCATACACAGAGAGACTTCTGCTGCGGAAACTACGGCGTTCCCATAACAGATTTTATCAGCTTACCTCACTGTCAGAACAAACAACATTATAATGAATAAAAAGCACAAACAAACAAACAAACAAACCCACAATAATAGAAACTTCCTCTATGGTAACAGATGTGGTCAGCCTGTCTTAGAGAAAAAACTGCCAAAAAGTAAATAAACAAACAAACAGAACCAGAATAGACTTCTGTGGTAATATATGTGGTCAGCTTGTCTTATAGAAAACCTGCCAAGAAGTAAATAAGCGAACAAACAGAGACAGAAGAGACTTCTGCTGTTGTAAAATATGTGCTCAGCTTCCTTATTGTATACCCCTAACCCCCATGCAGAATTCACAACCACACAATTCATAGCTACAAACAAAGAAGGAAAAAGGAACTTCTTCATGGCGTTACAGTTGTGGTATAGCTTAGATCTCTAAGATGGCCGCTGAGTATTTACCGGGCATATTACTCCACTCCGCTCCAGGCAATGTTGCAGCTCGTCCTGCTTTGCATATTCATGTGCAAGAGCAAACAAGCGGGCTCCTGCGGCAAAAAACAACTATTTTTATATATATTTTTTAAATGTTCTGCCCAAACAACAAAAGGGGGATAGTTTGGCAGACTGGCTATAGTTGCTAAACCGTGTATATCGATACTAAAGTGCAGCTGTCAGACCCCCGCCTGCAATTATTTGAATGCCCGACGTTTCTGTCAATGGCGTTGCGGTTGAAAATTGAAGGTTGTGGATTGTGGCTTTGTTTTGATGACAATGGACAGTGATTAACCGAGACAGTGCTATTTTCTTCACCGCCACTTTATCGAAGAGACCTAAATTGTTTTAATGAGTTGCAGTCGTAGAATTGGCCTCTTGCTTTTTTTTTTCTCTGTTACACCGTCAAACATTGATGTTGTTTTTCCACCACATCTGCTGTCGCGAAATACAGCCCCCATACTATGGTGTTGAGTCGCCTTTGTTTCCAGCAGGTGTGTGTGTATATATATATATATATACATACATATATATACACAAACATATATACTGTATACATACACAGACGGACAGACAGACACACACATACACATTATATCATTTACATAATATATATTAACGCACTTTCAACAAAATTTCATCTCCTAACACAAAAAATTGGCTTGAATGGGCTACCCTTTAACATTTTGAAGTAATGAAAAATAGGGGACTATAAACTTTTATACATACATATATATATATGTATTATTATTATCATAACTATTATCACATTGTACCATCTTACCAAAAAAGTTAATATTGACGGATGAATCAGTGCGAGATCGTTCCAGAAGCCAGCAGGTGTGTGTGAATAAAGTTATGTACATACATTTACACAAACATATATACTGCATATACATACACAGACAGACAGACAGACACACAGACACACACACACGACACACAGACTGACCGACAGACCCTTATAAAATATAAATAATATATAATATGGCACTTTCAACCAAATTTCATCACCTAAAAAAGTAGCTTGAATGGGCTACCCTTTAACATTTTAAAAGTAATGAAAAATAAGCTATAAACTTGTATGTATATATTCAACTCTTGAAGTAATGTAATATTGACGGATGAATCCGTGGGGGATCTTTCCAGAAGCCTTCACTGCATGCTCTCTCACACCGCATCCGAGCGCATTTCCACCCCAACGGTGACCCAACTTTTCCGCTTTTACAGTTACACATTTAACACCCGGACTGGATTTTGGCTTCTTCGCGGAACGAATGATTCGCAATTACCGCAATCCACCCCCCCCCACCATCACTCCGCAACCCCTGCGTCTCATGCAAGCGTTACATAAGCGTTCCCCCGCTGTGCAGAACACTCATCGCCGCGGCAACGTCGCGTCACATTACGGAGAATGACCTTTGTCGCAAGGCGCATCAACGGCCTGCCACTCCACACTTAATCAAAGATGATTAGTTCAATTTACCCTGCCCACCTGGTGTAAGTGGCACAGGGAGAACCGTGCAGCGCCACCAGAGAGAGAGAGAGACAGACAGACAGACAGACAGACAGACAGACAGACAGACAGACAGACAGACAGACAGACAGACAGACAGACAGACAGACAGACAGACAGACAGACAGACAGAGAGAGAGAGAGAGAGAGAGAGAGACGGAGAGAGAGAGAGAGAGAGAGAGAGAGAGAGAGAGAGAGAGAGAGGGACAGAGATAGAGAGAGAGAGAGAGAGAGAGAGAGAGAGAGAGCAGTAGAGAGAGCAGTAGAGAGAGCAGTAGAGAGAGCAGTAGAGAGAGCAGTAGAGAGAGCAGTAGAGACAGACAGACAGACTGACAGACAGAGACAGAGAGAGAGAGAGAGAGAGAGAGAGAGAGAGAGAGAGAGAGAGAGAGAGAGAGAGAGAGAGAGAGAGACAGAGACAGAGAGAGAGAGAGAGAGAGAGAGAGAGATCAAACCAACTGCAATCCAACCCTCCCCCACTCTGTCAAACAGGTGACCTTTGTGGGTAAACATTTTTCTGTGTCTCAGCTGGTACAGGGACACACACACACACACACACACACACACACACACACACACACACACACACACACACACACACACACACACACACACACACACACACACACACACACACACACACACACACACACACACACACACACACCCCCTGTCGTCTGCAATCTCGCGGGCTGCCGTCCAGCCCACTATTAAATCGGTTACAAATCTGTCCTTCTCTTTTAGCGCCAATGTGTCACCCTTAGCGGCGGGCTAACTGAGCTAGCTGTGGCTACGGGCGGCGTAGGCCCCCCGTGACAGCTAGCGTCCGTCCGCTGCCGTCTCCGTGAGCGCGCCAATGAGTCGCCTCCTACCAGAGCCGCTGTCGTCTCACGGCGGCCTGATGTCGGTGACATGGGCCGACCGGGCCAAGGCGACAGTAGTGTCCCCGATGAGCGTGACAGGGGTTGTGTTTCTGTGTGTGCGTGTGATTTGTGTGTGTATTTATTCACATTTGAGTGCGTGCCGTTGTATTTGTGTGTGGGTTTTTAATGACATGTATATGTGTGTGATTATACCTGTGGCAGTGTATGTGTGTGTTTGTGCTCGTGCGTGTGAGTTCATCTGTATGCGTATATGCATATGCCACGTCTGCGTGTGCGTGTCGATATCTGTGTTTCCATGTATGTATGTATGCATGCATGTATGTATGTATGTATGTATGTATGTATGTATGTATGTATGTATGTATGTATGTATGTATGCATGCATGCATGCACGTTTGTTTGTTTGTTTGGATGTATGTATGTATGTATGTACGTATGTATGTATGTATGTATGTATGTTTGTTTGTTTGTTTGTTTGGATGTTTGTATGTGTGTATGTATGTACGTATGTTTGAGTGTATGTATGTTTGTTTGTTTGTATGTATGCATAAATGTATGTCTGTATTTATGTATGTATGTCTGTATGTGTGTGTGGATCTGCTTTCGTGTGCGCGTACGTATCTATGAGCGTGCTCGTGCTAACCCCCCAGGTCATGGTCATTCCATTTAAGACCCCAACCGCCCCTCCACCCCCCCCCTCCCTCCCTCCACCCCTCCCCTCTCTCCCCCACCCCACAGCTCTCCCTGCCGTCCCCTCCCCCCTGCAGTTATAAGCGTCTGACTGACTGCATGCGTCATGCAGCCCATGTGACACCCCTCCGATAAAACTGCCGCAAATAATGTGTCTTCACCAAAGGGAGAAGGATTGGAAATCTGAATCCACACCCTCCTAAAGCACACGCACGTACCTACACACACACACACACACACACACACACACACACACACACACACACACACACACACACACACACACACACACACACACACACACGCACAAGCACACACACACACACACACACATTTCATGGCCCAGTTTTCCCATGCACTGTCAAAAGCATCACATGACACATGGCCGTGTAGGTAAGTAGCGTGCTGAATTCTAGGTGATTAATGGGGGTCTGTCTGGGTGAGTACAGTATTATAGGGAGGGATGTGTGGATGAGGGGGAGTGAGAGAGAGAGAGAGATAGAGGTCGATTGAGATACATGTTTGTGTCGGTCCGTGTGTGTGCGAGAGTGAGTGAGTGAGGTAGATTGAGGTAGATAAGAATTTGTGTGGGTGTTAGAGAGAGAGAGATGGACAGGGAGAGAGAGAGAGAGAGAGAGAGAGAGAGAGAGAGAGAGAGAGAGAGAGAGAGAGAGAGAGAGAGAGAGAGAGAGAGAGAGAGAAAACGCATAAAAGACAGAGGGAGGAAGACGTGTTTTTGCGTGTGTTCAAGAGAAAGGGCGAGATACCGAGCAAGATAGACAGATGAAGACAGACAAGTCTATCATGTGTGTGTGAGAAATAAAATACGAGAGCGAGAGGGATAGACGGATAAAGACAGCTAGACAGACAGAAACGACAGACTAAAGAAGGAACCGGTCGAAATAAGGGGAGCTCAGAGATGGGGTCACAAAACAGGGCACCCAGACAGACAGACGTATAGAGAGAGAGACAGAGAAAGTCATAAAGACAGACACAGAGAGAGAGAGAGAGAGAGAGAGAGAGAGAGAGAGAGAGAGAGAGAGAGAGAGAGAGAGAGAGAGAGAGAGAGAGAGAGAGAGAGAGAGAGAGAGAGAGAGAGAGAGAACGAGAGAGAGAGAGAGAGAGAGAGAGAGAGAGAGAGAGAGAGAGAGAGAGAGAGAGAGATGGGAGGTGACAGTATGTCACACAGTGTCACTGCTATATTCAGAACTGCACGTGAAGGGGGGGGGGGAGAGGGGGCAGAAGGGGTCTCCTTCATGAACCTCTCGCCCTATCTCTCAATCCACCCGAGGACTTTTGATGCAGTGGCTCAGCACAGACTGCTAAGCAGCCTTCAAGTGAGTCCTCCACTACTGCCACCTCCACCACCACCACCACCACCACCACCTACACCTCCTCCACCGCCACCACCACCTCCTCCACCTCCTCTACCACCACCTGCTCCTCCACCTCCTCTACCACCACCACCTCCTCCACCTCCTCTACCACCACCTCCTCCTCCACCACCACCTCCTCCTCCTCCAACACCTCAACCACCACCTGCTCCTCCACCTCCTCTACCACCACCACCTCCTCCTTCACCACCTCCAACACCGCCGTCTCCTCCTCCTCCATTTCCATCTGCTCCACCTTCTCACGTCAAATTCCCTGAAACCCCTCCCTCCCCCCACCTTCACCACAACCACCACATCCATGCCATCCTAAACCGCCTTTAATCCTCCTCAACGCTTGGTGAGCGAGCAGTGCAGTCTAGGGCTCACTCTACCAATTAAATCGGAGCTAATTCAAAGCATTTAAGCAAAATGAAATGATGCAATAAAAGTTGATTGGCAGATCTAATACCAAAGTAACTCTTCAGAGGTGCATTACGTTCAGAGATGTGGTAATGCGTGGTTGCGTGGTGTGTGTGTGTGTGTGTGTGTGTGTGTGTGTGTGTGTGTGTGTGTGTGTGTGTGTGTGTGTGTGTGTGTGTGTGTGTGTGTGTGTGTGTGTGTGTGTGTGTGTGTGTGTGTGTGTGTGTGAGCGCTGCCAGAGGATTTACGGTTGTGTTTTTCAAACTTTAATCTATTAATGAATCTATTCATTAATTACCTCAGCGATGACTCCATTTTAAAATTGAGAGTGAGGTGATGGGCACTGTTCCCTAAACAGCTTAAAAAGTAGATTTATAAAACGTAAATAACATTTTATTTCTTCCTTCAGGTGTGAGATATCACACAGCGAGACCAAAACAGTAAAATGATATATATAGCTACAGCATATAGATAGCATAATGACTAAGGCTATGATGATGGCCTTAACAACACTAAAGTGCATAATGACAATGGCAATGATGACGATATTAACGACTACAGCATCAACGGGGAAAAAATAAACTACATGATAATCCTAATCACCATCATAACGATCAAATTTACGTCATGCAGGTGAAATCGAAAAATTTGCCCGGCACATTTTTGGAGGCTTTATAAAATGGCGCCGGGTGGATTGGTGAAGGGAGCCTCAAAATGTATAGAAAAGAAATGTAATTATAATCATTAGGGGGATGCGTTGATCCAAAGCCTCCTCACGAATTAATTCTTATCATGGATAACCCGAGTGTGGGAATGAATCCCTGGCAGTGTTCACATCACGCTCCACCAGTCGACAGACAGACAGACAGACGGGATGGACCTCAAACCATCAGTTCCCCTTCATCTCTTCCTGTGGAGCAGTGTGTGCGGAGCATCAGCTCGTACATCCCGATGTACGAGCCCTCCAGCCCTGTAGCTAAAGCTAGGTTGCGTCACATCACATTAAAAGCAATGCCATTGCGGGAGCATAGGAGCCTTACATTTACATTAGGGCATTTAGTCGAGTCCTTTATCCAAAGCGTCTTTCAACGGTTCATACGTACATTCACAGCGGAGTCAGCCATGCAAGGCGACAGCCAGCTCGTCGGGGGCGGTAAGGGGGAGGTGCCTTGCTCAAGGACACCTCGATATACTCCTCTAGAAGGAGCCGTGGATCAAGCTAGCAACCTTACGGTTACAAGTGAGCCGGAGGTAAGCCGACCCTGGCATTGGGATGTTAGTCATTATGTGAGTGATAATGTCCTTTTGACCTTCGTTTTATAATTAATCGTGTTGTGTTGAGACATTGTTGTGTT
This sequence comes from Gadus chalcogrammus, assembly GCF_026213295.1. Lineage (NCBI taxonomy): Eukaryota > Metazoa > Chordata > Actinopteri > Gadiformes > Gadidae > Gadus > Gadus chalcogrammus. Next base: position 16,934,769 of record NC_079430.1, read on the forward strand.
GTGCTAACTGCCGCAGCGTTTCTCACGCAAGACCTTGCCTTACAGAGTTTTCATTAGCCTCGCTAACGGTATTTTAACGTCGATTAAAGGACTGTACAGCGCTACAACTCTCTTGAGTATCACCAACAATATACACCATGATGAGTTCTAAGACTAATACTCTCCTCCCTATATTGTAAGGTTGGAGTCAACAAATTCCATGCACTGCTGAGAAACTTCATGTACAAATTCATTTGCAGATTGAATGGTTCTTGTAACTTTACCATCATGCTGCTGTCAAATCCTGGACTTAGTACTGTGCGATACCACCCATGTGGCTACACTCATTGCCTTTTTAAATAGTTTTTGCTGTCGTCTGTGTATGGGTTGCTGTATGTAATTGTACGCGTTCTAATGGACCATGAGTCTTTCAAATCAAGTTAATAATAATAATAATAATAGCAAATCTTACAGCCGCTGTATAGGGATATGGGATGGGTGGCCAGGGAGGCTCTTGTTCAGTCCCTGCCCCAGATGAAGAGCAAGGCAGTCAAGCTTTACCCAGCTGATGGTGAGGTTTCATAACCTGGATATACTGACAGGCAGGCAGAGAGGCTACTAGACCGCTAGTCCTTATGCCGCAAGCAAGATCGAATCCGAGGCTCGACGAGACGATGTAATAAAGCCCCTGACAGATGTTACCAGCAGGCGACCGTCGGGATTCCCGTCAGAGGCGGGAACAGGCTTGCTTCAATACCTGGGCTGTGATCTAATTTGACGAGTGGTTAGGTATTTTGCACGTCCTGTGATAGGTCGGCGGCAGAGCGCGACAGACTGTCACTTTGGGTTTGGAAATGAAACCGTTTCAAATGCCTCCGCTATTCTGTATCCACCGCGGCGCATAAAAAATGGAATATCATCCCGTTCCGCCTAGCTCTCCCTCTCTATATAAATATATTCATACACACACACACACAGACAGACAGACACACACACGTAAATGTAATTCATATTTTTCAAACGATGCTCCTCTTTGGCACCGGCGTCACTCACTGTGACGTCATCACAGTGACTACGGTGAAATAATTGGACGGAGATCACTCAGCGGTTGAGGTAACCAGGGGTAACGGCCATAGACAATACCCCCAAATTACAGGCCCAGGACTGATGGCTGAATCGGGTTGAACCTCCGCACGGTTCAGGGGTAGCGGTCAGGTTTGATGAGGGAGGTTGTCGGAGAGGCCTCAGATGACGCGGGCAGGATGGGTTTAGCTATTCTGAATAACTAATACATTCTGGGGTTCTGTGGAGCTCAAAGTGTCTGCCTGTCTGACTCAACCGTGACAGGGGTTAGGGTTCAAGTCGCTTTGGGGAATGGCCACCCATGCTAGGATTATATGCACTTATGGTACTGCAACACACTTATGCTTGGGATTACTTTGGAGTTTATTTATTTAGGAGTCCGGCTCCTTGAGGAGGGGAAAGAGTTTGAGTTTACCCCGGGAGAATCCCAGAGTCATCCTCCTCACACGCACGCACGCACGCACGCACGCACGCGCACACACACACACACACACACGTCAATCCCTCCCAAATGACTCATAAATGTCACACCTTATCAATGGAAATAAAGTAGGCTGTCCATTGGATGAGCACTCGCGTTGCTTTCATTTTTAATTTGAAATTCAATCAGCGCGCCGCTTCCCGTCGCCACAAAGGAAATTGCAAACGCTAATGAATGGCAAGAGTCGAATTATTCTGTCAGAGTCCAAGCCAAAATAAACACGCTTTAATTTCTACAATAAATTAGACGTGTGCCTTCCACTGCCACCGACTCCCTCGGCCGGTGGGGCCGACGCGGGCGTCGCCGACGACAACGTGTGGGGTCCCCCGGAGGTGAGACTTCAGATTTTTTTCGAGTGTACAACAGACGTTACGACAGGCTTTGCGTCTACATTTACCGCGTTAATAGAGCCGTCGCGGGGGTGAAAAAGAGAGAGTGTTTGCAGGCAGCAGGTGTTGACAGGATGAGTTATCGCCACCGCCCAACTAGGGGGCCCCCCGTTAATAATTAGGCCCCTCGTTGGAGGAGGTGTCAACAGGGCTCCAGCACGCCCCCCCCCATCATCACCCCCTGTCGAATGAACGTGTGAACACGTCTTTACTTTCTCCCACTTTTAGTTTCACTTTAACTCACTCACCTATTCATTACGTTTGTGGGACATGATTGATTAAATAAAATTATCCCAAGTAAATCTTGCCCTAGTTTTATACTAAACAATAAAAATACTTAAAAAATCTGCAAAATGAACACACAAAATGTGATGATTGGAGAGATCTCTCTCTCTCTCTCTCTCTCTCTCTCTCTCTCTCTCTCTCTCTCTCTCTCTCTCTCTCTCTCTCTCTCTCTCTCTCTCTCTCTCTCTCTCTCTCTCTCTCTCTCTCTCTCTCTCTCTCTCTCTCTCTCTCTCTCTCTCTCTCTCGTTGGTAAGCACTTAAACGGGGGGGAATTGTAAGCCTAATTTTCACATTTGAAAACTTAAGCTAATCGGCAAATTAGCTTTTACTGTTGAGGATGGCGCTCACAGAGAATGATGGGATAATGGTGTCCATGAGAACCGTTTTGAGCGAACGAACAGCTGTGAGAATTTCTTTTTTTACACATTTTATACAGCTGTGTCCCTTACTATCTAAAATAACTGGCGCTTGTTTAAATGGAGGATCGTTGGCACATTAACTCTCTAAATTATTCCCAGACAAATAAATAACATGCTTCATGCCTTCGGTACATTATACGTTATTTATGTACGCCCATTACCTCTGCTATTAGTCTTCCTCGCTTAACAGTGAATTATCCAAGCACCCTATTTTGAGCATAAAGAAAATAGGATGCAATTTATTTGTCCCAGAAAGAGTATGATGCCATCGCATCACAAAGTACAGGACATTTAATGAACAAGGAATAAAAAAGAGCTCGAAGAATTCAAAGCGAGAATACAAACTTAAAAATAGTCAAACTTGACGGTTTTAACTCTTTGCAAAAAAGTGAAAAGTGAACTCCCTAAAACTTCATTCTCCTCAGCTATTTGGCATTTCCCCTCTGCCAAAGTGATTTCCTAGTGTTTAATTATTTATCAAGAGGTACCAGATAATCAAAACACCGGGGGGGCTTTTAATACGGTCCAAACAACTCCCTGCCAGCACTAAGAGCATAATGATGTCGCTGGATCAAACAAATGTAATTATTTCGTTTTACAGTAAAGAATTCAGTGAAAGTCAGGCCAACTCCCAAGAAGGAAATTAACTAAATGCCGCGACAAAACAGAAGGAAGTCATATAGAAGTAGATGCACAACCTTCCGCATTTAAATGCCAACAGCAAAATAACAATCTTGTGTCCTACGATTGTTTAGTTGATAATCTAATGTGGAACGCGGCACCTTTCACATCTCCCTGGCTAACTTTTTTCTGCCTCGCTACAAAAGTCATGAAGCGAAGCAATTATAGATAGGAAAGAATACATGAAAAGCAGCTACATGAGTCGCTTCTCCCCCTCCATAATGGGGGAGATAATCCTATCAAAACTGAAATGCACTAACATTCCGGAGGTCAGGCCCCCGGAATCGGGCGTCCAGTGAAAAGCCTGTTGGCGTTTATATTCACGGGAGACAGCTGGGTTGTCAGGGGCAGTGCCGAGGCCTGAACTTTCCTTATCTTTAAAACACATTTTGTAAATGTTAAAGGCAGTGTGGCGGGATTTAGAGAAAGGACTTGGCGATGTTACGTTGGGTTTTTTCTTGTGTGTTAATCGTTTTTCCATGGCGAGTTTCAAATTTAAATTCCTATTCTTTTAATTCTTCTTTTGAATTTGGTATCAAGAAATGCATGTTTTAAATCAGGATGTATTATTGACTACCTTTCCAGTCCCCCAAGCAATCCACTCGTGGCAAGATCACATTTTAATATCATTGATGTAGTACGATTTAGCTTACGCTTTTATCATGTATTTTTGTAATTAAGTAATTAATGGGCAGGTAGGGGAAGCCAATACAGTAATACTCTGAACATTGTGGTTTGAAGCCATTTTTTTTTGTCTGGGAGTCAATCAAACACTAACCACTCATCTAAACTCCTGTCCCTCAATTTTAACACAACGACACAATGATTTATAAATGTGTCAATTAACCATTTCACACGGTCTCAAGCTCTCTCTGTGTACACTCTCCTAACTCATGTGGCGTTGGTTGGACTGGGATGGCTGACGACAAGAGAAGACAAATGAGACGAGAGAGAGAGAGAGAGAGAGAGAGAGAGAGAGAGAGAGAGAGAGAGAGAGAGAACGAGAGAACGAGAGAACGAGAGAGCGAGAGAGAGAGAGAGACAAGAACAAGAAGATAGTGTGGGAGAAAAACCAGGAGAGAGAGAAAGATGAAGAGAGAGACAGATTGAGTGGCGGTGACCTTGAGAGAGAAGGAGAGAGAACACACGCAAAATAAGGAAATAAGGAGAGTGAGATCGAAGGCATGGAAGAGAGGGGGGGGGGGGGACATAGACAAATCGAGAAGCGAACGAGTCGGAAAGGGAGGGCGAGAATATAGGTAGAAATCCACTAACTCTGATTTACAACGGGCAGAATGAATGGTAGTGGTGGTGATGGTGGGGAGAGGGGGGGCGAAGACCACCCATCTGCTGTGCTTTAGGACATGGATGCTGCTGCCATCTGGGCCAGAGTCTGCTCCACCGTTTAGGAAGGCAACATAAACCACGGTATACTACCTACTTAATATTATACATGTGGGACCTACATCAAGACGTACAGCCTTCACCATCACATTGGAGATACATGAGAGAGGGCGAGGGAGCAGACAGATAATTACATGCACTTATTTATGAGCCTTAATGACATACACCTACAGACGTTCTGTGCATAAAAAAAAATACAGCGCTCTCTCTTATGACCCTTATGTACAACCGGTTCTTTCTTTAGTCTCTCGTCTCTCGAGAAAAAAAAACACACACATTAGGGCGTATGTGTCTTCATCTCTGTCTATCTTGCTCGATATCTCGCTCTTAATCTTTAACATCTCTCTCTCTCTCTCTCTCTCTCTCTCTCTCTCTCTCTCTCTCTCTCTCTCTCTCTCTCTCTCTCTCTCTCTCTCTCTCTCTCTCTCTCTCTCTCTCTCTCTCTCTCTCTCTCTCTCTCTCTCTCTCTCTGGTAAAGCAGAAATGACGGGCAGTTCGGAGGTCAAGTACATAGAGAGACGAAACCTCTCCCAGTGTGCTCTCCCCATTTCCCTGCTCTCCACCCACAAGCAGCATGGATGACTCACAACATGAGATGCAATTAGCAACGTGACATTTCATCTTAAGAGGCTTACCGGTAGCTTCTTATAGGGATTTCTGCGCCAAAGGTCACTTTTCCTTCCCTCCCTCACCTCTTTTCATTTACCCGCGGGCAAATATTGATCATCGTCGATTCCTGTCCGCGTCAAATTTCACACGGTATGAATACAGCTTTCACAGTTACAGGTAGATGTTCGTACCAATCATCCTGTGAACAAAGGGTTCACACAATTACAGACGTCCTCATCGTCATAAACTGATGAGACTGGAAACTGTCTTTCCACTCTGCAAGTTTAACTTGACAGCATGATGCAACTCAACATTGATAGTTCAGAATTCACATTCATCCTAAATGTGTCTAGCATAGAATATATGTCTGGTCCCTATATAGTGTATAAGGACATGTCGTTTTAACTGGATTCCCGTTTACCAACACACTGGGGGATTAGCTTAATAGGGTTCCAGAAAGGAACTCCGGATCCCAGACAGAGTTCGACTCATCGAGTTGGTTCTCTGTGTTCAGGTAAACCCCCTGAAATCTAACATCAAACGGGGAAAGAGGATTTAGTCCCTGTCTTTTTCCCTCCCTGACCAATCATTATTAACCTTCACCGCACCATGTTTGAACCTGAGTTATAATAAACCTCATTAAGGCCACGAGTGTTCGAGCAATTTTCCCTTATTTGCTCTTACTTTTTTTACGCAATTAACTAATCAGGTCAGATGTACTAGCGTGGCCTTGGCCTCAAAGTGTTGCCTAGCAACCACCGCCACCACGGTTGGTTCCCTTTGCCAGTCGTGTCTGTGTGTGTCTGTGTCTGTGTGTGTGTGTGTGTGTGTGTCTCTGTGTGAGATCAACTGTGAGACTTATAGTACTGCATTTAAACTCCCTTTCATCCCCAGATTTATTTGTGTGACTTGTCTCTCTCTTGCCTTCGCTGTGCCAACGCCGTGAAAAGGCACGTGCAAGTCTATGGTTTGACTAAGCACACATTTATTACAGAGAGAAGGATCTGGCAAGCCTTTCGCCAAAGATCTAACCTATAACGTAACAAGCCATCGCATGCGAAATGAAAAATGCTATTTATAAAAAAAAAAATATATATATACATAAATATATCATCACGAATCCGGTCTAACTGTGAAACAGCACCTGCTCATAACACGGTAACGTCTGCAAATGTCGCCAGGAATGACTGAAAGGATTCCCCCCCCATCCTAACAATGGCGGCTCTCCTTGTTATCCTCTCTCTCGTGAATCGAACGGCCTTCCAACGGTGGAGTCGGGAGCCGTGCCACGCGTATCATTGGATGATATTTTAAACCGGGGCCATCGAGCAAAGCCACGGTGCAAAAAAATCGTTTAACCACGAGACACGCTATAGCGTTTAAACACAGCCTCACATAATGAGCCCTGATGAAGCTGAGATTAACCGACAGTCGTCACCCTGGGCTTTATGGCACGTCAGCAGTAGGCGGGGTCGCGGTGCGGTCGTGGCCGCTGTCGTAGGGGAACGAGGTTGGATGGAGGATTCAGGGGACAGGCTACGACGGTAAGGAATGTATGATATAGCAGGAAGCGCCTGACTGAGTTAATGCAAAGGGAGGAGGCAGTAGCTTTAGTAGTAGGCTACTTTGCTTTCTTTTTTTTTTTTATAAATAATTCATTGCATAACCGGGTGCATTATCAAACAATGCAGATTATACATTACAATTGAAAGATCTGATAGATAAAGGAAAAAAAAAAAGTGCACGTTTTGTACCACATTTTCGCTCGTAAAAAACAACAACTCAAAAACAACGTTGTCGACTTCATTAGCCAGTGGCAGTTCATTAGCCAACTTAGTGCGTTCATTAGGAGGAGGAAGTTAAAAAGTGTCCCTGACTTGGAACAAAGCTTCGCTTTGATGAAACACAATCCATCCCCGCGAGGCTGGTGCTACGTCTATGTAATATCCAACAAAACCAATTCACAACCAGCCTCTTTGTGTGTTAGTGGTGTGTGTGTGTGTGTGTGTGTGTGTGGGTGTGTATTTTTTAGTATGTTGTGCACGTTTAATGCCTGCGCGTGTGAAGTGTGTCTGGGGATGGATACACAACTTTCTGTTCTGCCTGTGTGTGAGTCTGTCAGTGGGTATGTGTGTGGGTGGATCTGTTAGCATGGGTATGTATGCGTTGGAGACATCTGTGTGTGTGTGTGTATGCGTGTGCGTGTGTGTGTGTGAGTGCGTGTTTGAGCACGCCGATGCAAGTGTGTGACTTCTGATTGTTTATGTGCCTGTTTATGTGTGTATGTACACGCTTTTTTGTGTGGGAGTACGCCCACGTGTGTGTGTGTGTGTGCGCCTGCACAAAATGACAAATGTAAAAGTAGCTTTAGATGCTTCCCCCCGGCGCGGGCTTGCGTTAGCGGGCTCCAACGTCTGCGTTGTGTTTGTAGATTACAGGGCCTGTTGATTCTGGAGTTTTCCTTTCTCTCACTTCAAAGATTGACTGATCTCACGCGCACTGAGCAACTGAGCCACTTAAAACTTTCATTATTACTTCCCCTTCTTCTCCTGTCGCTGTGTCTCCTATCCCTGCTGTGACCCCCTTCGTGGCAAACTCCCTTGTTTTCTCCTTCACCAGGGGAAGTGCTTTTACTCTAGTATTGGGAAGTGCAATGCTGAGGCAGTATGTACATTACGGGTGCTCTATGCTATACCTATCGTTTGTTAGAGCTATACCTTTCAGCTACTTCTTTAGCGTACAATACACATTATACATCATTGATACCATTTCCTTTATTATATATTTGGAGGAGATATAAAATAAGAGTATACTTCACTACATGAAATGTGCAATCAATTTATCCAACCGTCATTGTTTAGCCCAAGACTTCAAATAAGAAGAGGAAACCATTTGAAAAACTGCACCGTTAACATATCAAGTATCACTGTAAATAATAAGACATACACATAAATACATGCAATCTCATCGCTATGATGAAGTCATTTAAGTCATTCGATCAAAAGTGAAGTCAGTTTAAGCCCGTTTGATACTGTCCCGGTCCCATTCATCCCGATAGTGTTCCTGCACTGTAGGCTGTGTTGAAACCACTCTGGCTGGCAGCGGTGGACAGACCGCGCTGAAAACGCTGCAGATGTTTTTATTTGCGAGGCGAGGAAGGTATTGATCATTCAATTAGAGCGGGCAATTTACAAGTATTCATGCAAGGCAAACACTTTCAAGGTGCAAGCCCCACCACCAGCAGAGTGTGTCCATTAGCAGCGAGAAATCCAGATTAGCAACCTGAAAGCCTCTTAAATGTGCGAGTGTGTTTGTGATGTCGGGAGGTTGTTGAGTGCATTACGGCGTCGACGGTATAGTGTGCAAAGTAGTTAACCGAAAACGACATTAATCACCGTGACACTAATGGAGTTGTGGAAGTTTTTAAGTGTTCTCCTGGGTGAAAACTAAATAAGGGCGAGTAAATAATAAATGAAATAATAAATTAACTCGTGTCGATACCGTGCCATATCTGAACCGGCTGATAGATGTCTATGCACGACCCAGGTCCCGAATGTGACCACGTTTCATATCGACCAAGATTAAACGTGGTTATTGAATTACAATCCGTTTTTAAATCAAACATTGCATCTTTACCTCCTGGGATGGAGTCCCATTGTGCGGCATTCAGAGCACTTTGGCGGTGCCTTGTATTATTGATTAAACAGAATTCATCGAAATTCCTTTATACATTCATGCATTAACAATGCATCGGTGTTATTACTTCGCGCACTGCCACTTCACACTAGCGAGGGAATTGACTTCCCTCTTTAAAAGGGTAAGTAAATAGCGCCCTAATAGCAATAGAATTTCCCACTATGACTTTTTCGTGATAGCTGTAAAGGTTATAGAAAAAGCAGAGACATTGGCTTCCACAGTAGCCAGTGTAGCGCATGAGCTAGGATGGACAGCCAATAGGAAACCAACACAATGGAAAAAGCATTTTCAACCGGAAGAAGCAGACTTCTTGTACTTAACAGAGATATTAAATTAGACAAAATATGACAAATACTTTGTAAGACCCAAGAGTTTTCCGATCGAAAAGGGGCTTTACATTAAGGGGTTTACTCATCCCTTAACCACCCTGGAGAGCCGAGTGCACAATGCATAATGCATGCACCTTGCTATGCAGTGCTGCACGGAACGGATTATCAACACAATTATTGATGTAAGCCGAAAACTATTTTAATTTGTGAAATTCTTATGCAGCCTTCGAACTGAGTTTGCCTGCAGAAATAAATAAAGGCTTTCACTTTGGCATCTTCTATTTTTTGCCATCTTGTTTCAACGTAAACTATCAGATTGACACATTTAACGGAAAAAATAAATATATAGGCCTATAGATCTACCTTTATATACAAATCATATAGCCTATTCCATACGTTATAGTTAGTAGTTAAATAAGGAAACATCTTTATTGTACATGTGTATGTTTAGGGGAAGTTGTTTAAGCATGGCGATTAAATTAACCACAAGCGTTGTGGCTTTGTCTCATTGTGTGACTCGTTCTGTCGTGAACGTTGATGATTCCATATGGCCAGTAATCCGAGATATCCCATTCAACCCCTTGATTGGAATCAAGTTACGCAGATAATCCAGGGGATTACTTTGACTGCACTAAATTATTCAAGGAACTGAAAGGTTGAAGCTGTCATGATGATGACGATATGGCAGGGTTTCGGATGAAAGCTGTTGAATCTCTCTCTCTCTCTCTCTCTCTCTCTCTCTCTCTCTCTCTCTCTCTCTCTCTCTCTCTCTCTCTCTCTCTCTCTCTCTCTCTCTCTCTCTCTCTCTCTCTCTCTCTCTCTCTCTCTCTCTCTCTCTCTCTCTCTCTCTCTCTCTCTCTCTCCTCCTCCTCCTCCTCCTCCTCCTCCCCCCCCCCCCCCCAACCCTAGCAATTAGATTAGATGCTTTCGCTAGATAGATACAAAAAACGGTCTCCCCAGTTTTTCCCAATTTGATTCAAGTGAGGCTGGCACTCTTCAACTCCCCCCCCACCTCCTCTCTCGCTCTCGCTCCATCTCCCTTGTGTCCATAGCAACAAAACTCTACTGGTGATGTACTCGGAATATGACAGCCGATTGGTGAGAACATTTAGATTTTTCATGCTCTGAGTCGTTCCATTATCTGTCCCCTGAGGTCTGGAGGGCCAGACACCATCGCATTTACAGTTGGCTCGTCAATGCCTCAGTAAAACAGGAAAATCATTGTTGAGGAGTACAGAATGTGGAATTTAGAAGAAAAAAGACATTGATGGTTCGACGATGTACAGTTTATATATAAGAAAAACACTTGCCTTCTGTCCTGCCCTCTACTCTTCTGTGGGCGTATGCCCACGTGTGTGTTTTTGTTTGTGTGTGCGTTCCTGCACAAAAGGACAAATGTAAAAGTAGCTTTAGATGCTCCCCCCTGGCGCGAGCTTGCATTCGCGGCCAACGTCCAACGTTTGCCTTGTGTTTGTAGATTACAGGGCCTGTTGATTCTGGAGTTTTCCTTTCTCTCACATCAAAGATTGACTGAGAAAAACAAAACAATGATAGTTCGGCCATGTACAGTCTATATAGGAACACTTCCCCTGTTACCTTCTGTCCTTGCGCACTACTCATATAGATCTATAGATGTATAGTTTTATGTATTTATAGGTATTTCCTATTCAAAGGTTGTATCACCTCATAGTTCTTTACTAAGGTGCTGTACTTAGGTGCTGTACTTTTGCTGAGACACACGCGTTTCCCATCCGGGATTGACAAAGTGCCTTTTCTTTTATCTTAACCTATATTAAATATGAACCTCAGCTTCACTGCGCTCCATTCCACTCCACTTCCTGGTTTAACTCAACCAATCAAATGAGGGGTTTGTCCTACGGCCCGGAACATCCCGGGGATAAGTTGTAAAACATGCTTCTAGGACAACCCTGAGTGTGTAATTAATCATGTGAAAATTAAAGTAAAAGGCACAGGCTTTGACCTTGTCCTCGGAGAGCTAGCCTCCGTCCTGCGCAGCGCGTAACTATTTTTACATTATTTTCAATTATCGCCGTCCGAAGCGGACAGGAAGCCCTGGAGGAAGCTAGCCTGGTTTTATTGCCAGGTCCCCGTCACCGGAGCACATTACGGCGGCTCTTAATATAGCCGAGAAACACGGCCAACCGGAGCCGCGACGGCCACGCCCACTTTACCCATCACCACCAATCAGAGCGGGGCTTGCCCGTTTTTTAACAGTTGCTCTTGTGGGCCTTCCTCCGTCTCCTAAAAATGATGAATACTGAGCATTTATAGACGAAGCTGCTGTTAAATGCTTTAACGCGAAGCAAACATGAAATAACGTGCTTTTATAGACATATATTATTTTTTGGGGAGCATTATATTTACATATGGAAGGACACTTCGTGCTCGTGGTATTTGGTGACAAAATACTGTCAGTAACTAATTAGTAAGATGAAACTAAACTGGTGCCCGTCTGCGTCCAGGACCCAGGCTTTAGACAGATATTGTCCATGTGAGGAATAAAACGGTTCTCTCCTTCGTTTAGCCCGGGCCCATCCTAATGAACCCTCTTTTCATTTCTGGGGGCCCCCTGGGGAGGTTGTGGGTGGGCGGGGGGGGGGGCCGTGATTGGCAGATACATTATTAACGCCAGTACTCTGGCTCTCACCCCAGGAGACATGTGTCAGATTCGACCTGAAGCCACCGTAACATGCTACATGTTTCATGTTTCAAGGGCAATTTTCTCTCTTTTTTGGGAGAGTTCGCTCGCTCACTCACTCACTCACTCACTCACTCACTCACTCACTCACACACTCACACACTCACACACTCACACACTCACACACTCACACACACACACACACACACACACACACACACACACACACTTCTTCCAACTGGTGTTGATGAGAGCAGAGTGCACCCATCGGCTTTGTACTGAACTGCTTATAATAAGACAAGGGCAGGGAGCAAGAAAATAAAACCCTCAGGGAACCAAGAGAAAAAAAATAAATAATCCCTTCTCTGGTAGTGGAGGGTTGTCTTGACAAAGTGGAAACCATACAGCGAGATGGACGGATCAGGACGAATCATTTCTCTCTGGGATCGGGTGTCCTTTGAATAAAACTGAAGACAGAATGTCGATTGAAGTCTTGGTGGAGGAGGTCGGTAAATGAAGTTCAATACACATAACGAATGTTGATCCGAAGAAACCCAATTTGCCCACAACGTAATTATTGATGAAGATAACGTGACGGGAATCTTTTCGTATTTGAGTTCCTGTTTGTGGTTTGGTATCAACTGTATTCTTCAGCTGATTGTACCTTACCTTCCATTCTTTATCCAAAATTAAAGATTCAACGCTTACATAGAATATCATATAACATGAAATATAATACAAAACACAACATTTGTGTTGTCGATACTGAACAACGTGTGACATTACCGAGCCATCTGATCAGCAGCCACAATGGCCATGATGAATAGAGTTCACACAGAGTGTATGGCAGGCCAGGGGCGGATTATTGAACAGTCTGTGAGCCTTCCAGGGGCTATGTATTTTTTAGCATTCAGCAACAGACAAACGAAGACAACAAGGCACCTTCCCATTCTGCTTTCTCTTTCCACGCCGTCCCTCTCCCACATGGCCGGCCCCCTTCATGTCTGCGATGTCTTTCAACTGCTGCGCCTTCGGGCTTCCCCTGCCATTGGACGAGGCAGCGGGCTTCTTACAAGGTGATTGGCCGCCCGGCCCCTGCAGGTCGGGGACACAGCTGGTTCCCCGGGCATCCATCTTGATGTGTGGAACCAATTGGAAGTCCTCCAGAATCAACAGTCCTTTGTGGTGTGTGGGGGAAATGGGGGGGGGGGGGGGACGAAGAGAAGGCAAGCAAGAAAGGCGCAGAATAACGTGTGTGACATTTTTGATGTCTTTTCGTTCCTGCTCAGGATTTCCTTCCAACGAATGCATTACTATTTAAAAAAAAAAGTATGGAAACGCATTGCCCTGTCCATTAAAGGCAGAGACATCTGTACGTTTAAGGATGGGTACTGAATGTGCTTTCACGAGCCCAACAGCCCACTAAACACAATCCCATCTGGACAGTCATTTTATTTATCGGGAACGGACTGAACCCTCCTGAGAGTTTTAATGCTGAATTTATTATAATCACATGAGTCGCCTACAGACATCGTTTGTGACGCTTCGGCAGGCTTGGGCTGATTTCTACAGTCATTTATAACAACTGCAGTGTGAGTAGAAGACGAAAGTGTCCAATATGACACTGTGTAATGCAGACAGATGATATAATTATATGGAGCGAAAGCGTTTATCTATCCATCCATCCATCTATCTAGCTAGTGTTTCTATATGTCTGTCTCTCTTTCTATCCATCATGGTTAATATGTATGGTGATTTATTAAACTATCCTATTGTGTGAAGAACAAAGCAAATCACCATGTACCAGACAAGAATAACGATAATACCTGGACATTTGGCGAAGAAATCGTTATGTTTTCCATTTCTATGGTGGCCTCGAGAACCAACTTCCTAATGATATGTCTAACTCTGTTATTTAACTTTTATGATGTACCTCAGAGAGAGAGAGAGAGAGAGAGAGAGAGAGAGATAGAGAGAGAGAGAGAGAGAGAGAGAGAGAGAGAGAGAGAGAGCTTTTATAAATAAAAGCCAGTTTTAGACAGTGGGAAATTCACAGACTGCTCATAAATCCAGAAGTTATATAATGAATGAACCATGACGTTATTGGAAAATAAGGTAACCTGTTGCTGACAGCCACCGAATCCTGGAGGGAGTTTATTCAGCTCATACCACAGCCACCAACAATGGTCGGAAACTAGTTACTTTACATTTCATTTGACAGTATTTGTTGGATTCGTAGCACATTGATTTGTCGCCGTTAAGAACTCCGCGGTGGCCCATTGTTGACAAATTAGGCACACCGTCGGAACAATATTGACCAATCAGTTACACTAAAAGCACTTTACAATGGTATTATGTTGCACAAATGCATCCTGGGAACACAGCGCTTGGAAACGAATACTGCGGGGATGTGAGTGGTTGAGATCTCTGTTAGACAGAGAGACAGGAAGGGGCGGGGTTCTCAGGAGCCAATCGGAAGACAGGAGGCTAATGGCAGGCATAACTAATTGACCAATCACTAACTAATCACTTCTCTCCTCTCTAGATCGCAGTGACACTTAATTATTTCTTGCAGACATTCAAAAGAGTGTTATGAAATGTTTGTTACAGCTCATAATACTATATGATGAACTTAAGACACAGTTATAAACACTTATACTATAACTATAACTGTGTGTATGCTTGAAAACCGACAGCCTCGTACGTCTTCTAGATACACTCATAACTTTATTATCCTCATACAAAACAAAACGCAGCGCACTGCAGCGAAGGGAAATTAGCGTCGCGGCTGCTTGTCTAAATTTTGTTTCGCTGGCATCCATTGGTGGGTAGGTGAGAGAGAGAGAGTCAGAGACAGAGACAAGGACAGAGAGAAGAGAGAGAGAGAGAGACAGAGACAGAGACAGAGAGAAGAGAGAAGAGAGAGAGAGAGACAGAGACAGAGAGAAGAGAGAGAGAGAGAGACAGAGACAGAGACAGAGACAGAGACAGAGAGAGAGAGAGACAGAGACAGAGAGAAGAGAGAGAGACAGAGAGACAGAGACAGAGAGAAGAGAGAGAGACAGAGACAGAGAGAAGAGAGAGAGAGAGAGACAGAGACAGAGAGAAGAGAGAGAGAGAGACAGAGACAGAGAGAAGAGAGAGAGAGAGACAGAGACAGAGAGAAGAGAGAGAGAGAGAGACAGAGACAGAGAGAAGAGAGAGAGAGAGACAGAGACAGAGAGAGAGAGAGAGAGAGAGACAGAGACAGAGAGAAGAGAGAGAGAGAGAGACAGAGACAGAGAGAAGAGAGAGAGAGAGACAGAGACAGAGAGAGACAGAGAGAGAGAGAGAGAGAGAGAGACAGAGACAGAGAGAAAGAGAGACAGAGACAGAGACAGAGAGAGACCAGTCCCACCGTGCGCGACCCCCATGTCCTCGACCCGGCCAGCTCTGCCATCCGTGTAATGGCCGCCATATCTCAGCCGCGCTGATCTTCCCGAGCACCCTGCTCCCTCTCCCTCCTCGACCTTTTGTCTTTCCCTCGCTCACACACTTTTCTCTTTCCCCCCCTAGCACGCTCTCTCATTCTCTCTCTCGTTCACTCTCCGGCATATTCTACTCTTGTCCCCCCCCCCCCCCCAACTCATCCGTCTCCGTCTCTTGTTCTCTGACTCCTTTCCTCATTCACACCCTCCCCCTCCCTCCCTACATCTCTCTCTTTAGCCCTTGCCCTCTCTCTTTCTCTCTCCCTCACGCAATGTCTTCTCTCTCCCTTCAACACTCCCTCTCTCACCCCTCACTCACACACACACACACACACACACACACACACACACACACACACACACACACACACACACACACACACACACACACACACACACACACACACACACACACACACACACACACACACCCTCATTCTCTCACACACACCTCCCTCCCTCCCTCATTCTCTCACACACACACCTCCCTCCCTCCCTCATTCTCTCTCACACACACCTCTCTCCCTCCCTCATTCTCTCTCACACACACCTCTCTCACCCCTCATTCTCTCACACACACACCTCTCTCACCCTCATTTCTAACACACACTCCCCTCCTTCTCCCTCCATCATTCTCTCACACACACACCTCCCTCCCTCCCTCATTCTCTCTCACACACACCTCTCTCCCTCCCCTCATTTCTCTCACACTCTCCCCTCCTTCTCCCTCCATCTCACCTCAGTTCCCTCCCTCTCTTCTCTCCATGCACTTTAAGGCACGATATAATTGTGTCTGCCCAAGGTGTCTGAGCTTATAATTACATTTAAAAATACGTCATTTAAACAACTGTTGTGTGCAGAAGGGAGGGAAAAGACACTTCCATTTGAAAGCGTTAACTCTCCCAGTTTTCCCCTCATTGTTTTAATATAGACAGAGTGACTTTAAACACAGGCAGCCGCGGCAGAGGCAGCTAGCCGTAGTCGGGTAGCCAGAGAGCTAGCCGAGAGACAGAAAAGGAAGCTAGCCTCTACACAAAAGGCCCGTGGCAATCCCGTCAAAAGCAAATAGTACATTTACAAAAACATTTCATGCTCCACAGTACATTAGGCAATTGAGTCTCCCTACCCGCCACGAGAAGATCCAAAAACAATATCAGTCACAGATACCAACTAGAGCGCAAGCGAGAGCGAGCGCAGGGGGGGTTCTATAAAAAGACATGTGGCGACGACATTAATGCAAATCAACTTAAGTGGACTCTGCGCTTATAAAAAGGGGGGTTTGAGCCATAGCTATGGATCATACCGATACGTTGTCAGACACAGTTATAGAGTGCCCCCCCCCCCCCCCCCCCAACCCTGGAGGATGCTAGGACTGTTATTACCATTCCACGGTTATCAAAGGCTGACATGTCATGTGCCAACACCCCCTATTTGGCTTCAAGTCCACTTATTGTTATGGCTTTTTATATTGATGGTCCACAGTTCAGTGGCCTGCAAAACGTGACCCATGACCGATTTAATCTTAGGCCAAATGATACGTCAGTTTTTATCTAGAGCTTTATCCATCTATATTTCAAAACCTATATCTTCCTATATCTCAATATCTATTTATCTATATGTCTATGTATCTTTATCTATTTCTGTATACAGCCATATCTGTTTCTCTATATACACAACCCAGTCTCACGGAAATACGTGACACTGTCACGCTATTTAATCTATTCATTCGTGATCTGGGACACGTAATTAAAAAAAATTCGTGCCAAAAACACTAATTTGAAACAATATGACAGCTTTTGGCCACCCGTTTCTACTTTCACCATTAATTCTGAGAAATTGTGACAATTCTGACATATCTGTTTGTTGTATAAATCATAAAATGAAAAAATTGATCACAAAAACTAAAAAAAATTGTGACAATTCACGGATATATTTAATGCAGGTGTGCTGCTCTGTAGGCAAACCGCGACGAAAAAAAAAGGTAGCTGCTTCATCTCTTCTTTCTAGAATGAGTTTGAAATTTGTGTTTTTCGCACGAAAAAAATTAAATAACGTGTCCCAGATCACGAATGAATAGATTAAATGACGTGACGCGACAGCGTCATAAAACTTTCCGTGAGACTGGGATGATATACAACTATATCTGATTCTCTATATACCGGTATACACCTATCTATCTATCTATCTATATTTATATCTCTATATTTATATCTATATATATACTTTCCAATTATTTTGCGAGGCAGAAACCTTCCCTATAACTCCATACCTGCTCATTACATGCATCAAGAGTCTTCGTTGTTTTGGATAAAAGTGATAAAGGCTAAACGTTTGGTTTTCCTCCAGTGTGCTGCTCCTAATACTAATGACCAGTAATAGTGCTGCGCCCATGTATGGAGTTGTTCCTGAGCGGATGCTGTCCAGGGTCCTGAACTAGACCCTCCTCATGCTGTCTTGGATAAACAGCATGATAAACAGCAACAATATGAATACAAACACAAAAGATATACAAATACTAGGGCTGTAACGATACACCAACTCACGATTCGGTTTGTATCACGATTTTTGACCCACGGTTCGATACATCCCACGATTTTTTTAAATTTAAAAAGCATATTATTTAAACAACACTTGTATAACAATTAACTTAATGTAACATTTAATAATAAATAATTTGGAACACTGAACAGATTTGAACAGAAAGAATACTAAAGTATAGCTAAATTAATAAATTAATAACCAAAGATTGTAGTTTAGTGGTTTAGTCAAATATCCTATTAGCGCTTCTTATTAGGCTATGTAGCTTAAATAATGACATAATCAGGCCGTATAGAATGCCACATGTTTAATGGCCTAACTTTCAATAGATGGGAAAAAAAATGAACGTCGCAAAAACGAGGCATAGTGTTACGAGTAGCGTACGTGTGTGCATGAGAATGGCAGTGTGCGTATGTTTGTGTGTGAGTGACGTCAGCGAGTGAGTGCACGAGCAAGGAGAGCGAGCGGTAGCGTGTGTGTCTAGTGAAGAAGCCCTAACAAATACTAACTGAAAAGGTATGACGCGTTTTTCAGACCATAAGTAACACGATGAAGAATATGCCAATAAGGGATATCTTAAGGGATGGGTACATTGTAGATATGGGGGTCAAACAGACTACCCTTTGGGTAGAAGTTGAACAGCCCCTAGACTTTCCTGCCAAATAAGCATTTTAGGATCTTTGTTAGTAGTTTACTTGTTCAGAGGGAGCCCAGGACAGAGTTTGACAATTTGATAAGTTATCGAAAATCCATGTAGTTTTAAGCTAGTATTGGTTTTTGGGATAACTTAAGGTAGTTAATCGCACCAGACCAAACTTAGCAACCAAACTTAAAATACTGGCATTCTCTTAGAGATATAACATACTACCAACAGATGTAACACTCTCACACGCATTTTTAGTTTAAAGTGATTTCTTTTGTGTTGGTTAAAAGAGCTGCAGGAACGGTTCAACAAATTAGCCCGATAAATCAAGCGATGTGGCCTATCTGTGAGTTAGAGCTGGACCCTGGATACAGGCCCCCCATTAAAACCAGGCGGGGCTTGATTCATGAAAGCAGGCTGATGAATTTCCACCAACAGATGTTCAGAGGAGAGCCTTTTCCCTTGACTTAGAAAAGAAAACCCACCAGGGAATCATAATGTTGGGCTTCTTTCCCAGACCCCCAAAAATAAAAAATAATAAAGTTCGAGAGAGCGAGGCCAGAGCTCAGAATGTTCTCGACCTCTCGCAACTTGGCTAGGCCGGCGCTCTTTTTCTCTGGCTTCAAAGCAAAGCACAACTCTTGTGTGTGTGTGTGTGTGTGTGTGTGTGTGTGTGTGTGTGTGTGTGTGTGTGTGTGTGTGTGTGTGTGTGTGTGTGTGTGTGTGTTTCTGCGCAGCCAGATGGCATTATTAGCTAGCACTGGCCGAAAGCTCGTGATCAACAACCCTTGGGGTTACTCGCTCATGAACTTGGGGTGATCATTTTTTATGCATATCTTCCCAAAGAATTGTGGCGAAAGGACACAAGGTTGAGAGTTGCTCATAAACAATTCAATTCATGCTTCGGAAGACGTTGTAAGCCCCGGTTATAGACTTGTGAACAAAGCCATCACCTTCTTCAGGATAAACAGTTGTAATGTAACCACTTGTTAGGGAGGGGAGGAGTAGCTATCCGTGTCAGCTGCCATCCTGTGATGTTTGTTTACAGCCAGCCTCAAACCTTGGCTGTGGTACTTACAGGCCGCAGCACAGCGGGTGTGTACATACAAGACTATCCGGTGTTTGTGGTGCAGTGTCAGGGAAAAACAAGGCAGCTCTCTAAGAGGACAGACTACATTTACCTCCCTAATTTGACGCAACGTAACCCCAAGCCTCATTACGTATATGACCAAACATGTCAATCAATCAGCATTACGTCAATACTAAATCTGTATCATCTCTTTTAATTTAATGCTCTTTATATTTTTTGAATACAGAAGTTAAAACCACCGCCAGAAGCTAATTTGATCGAAGCGGGGAAATCCCAGATGGCAACCGAAGCGACGGTTGAACGTAGCGTATTTAACCGACATTTATTATATTTTCCCCTCCACTCTTCTTAGGTTGAGTTCAATTTGTTTATACTCAAAGAAAAAATGATTGGGTAGCGACCGGTTCTAGTGGGGTGATTCATTTTGAATTCATTCCTCATTAGTGTTTGTATTCGCCTACACTACAAACAAGCCACTCGTATCAAGATGAAGGGGAAAGAGTGCTGAGAGAGCCCTCCTGAAAGGGTTAAAACGACGGGAACAACCGCCAACAATACCTTCTACTCAGCGCAACACAGACAATCCTCGACCTGCGACCCCTCAACCTTTTCTCAGTGTATCTGGAGCCCGACTGCAAAGCCAAAAATTAATGGCATATGATGAAATAAAACGCAAAAAAGCTGTCGCCGTTTCCGAAAGAGGGCCCCTTAAATGATATGCCATTAGGAATAATTATCCTCAAAGGGAACCGATACGACGCAGGGCAACATAAGAGGGCCGCACTGGATGTGCATACTTATGACCTCAGCGATGATTAGCATAATTGCATTTCAAACGATCAGGGGAGAATTGAGGAGAAAGGAGCCATTTAAAGTGTGTCAATTCCCTCCGTCGCCACCATTACCCCTCTGTAATGTCCTTCTAGAGGAGAGTGGTCAGAGGGGGCCGCAGGGTGGTGTAGGTCAGGGTAGTGTAGGTGGTTTACTCCCACCTCTGTAATATCCTTCTAGAGGAGAGTGGTCAGAGAGGGCCACAGGGTGGTGTAGGTCAGGGTAGTGTAGGTGGTTTACTCCCACCTCTGTAATATCCTTCTAGAGGAGAGTGGTCAGAGAGGGCCACAGGGTGGTGTAGGTCAGGGTAGTGTAGGTGGTTTACTCCCACCTCTGTAATATCCTTCTAGAGGAGAGTGGTCAGAGGGGGCTGCAGGGTGGTGTAGGTGAGGGTAGGGTAGTTGGTTGACTCCCAGCTAAAAGGTACTGGGTTCGATACCCCGATAGACACTGCCTATCCTTGGGTACTCCTTGAGCTAAGATATTGAATGGATTAGAATATAATGCCTTTTATTGTCACTATACACAGTAAAATTAGATTGAAAGCATCTCCTTCCCAGTGCATACACGTGTAGAATATAAAAATACAAATCTAATAAAGTACAAAAGTGATAAATAGTGCAGAAAAAAGGGTGGGGGTGCACAGTTCGGTGGCGTGATATACACATTCAAGAATAAATAATAATATCCCTCCCATCTGTTCGTTTAATGCCATGTATTAAAATTCACTTTGATGCGATGCATAGGACGAAAGTGTCTCTTCTGAACGATTATATATAAAAGAGAAGGCTGAGACAGGGGTATATAGTTGCTGGCACATCTCCCCGACACCTAGCTAAAGAATATCAGCCAAAGTTGGCGAAACGCCCGTCGAGACTGTGGGTATCATAATTGCGATTCGGTTTTAAATTTAGAATTAGGTAATTTATTCTCAGTGCACTTTTCTATTAAATGTCATGGATAAGGAGGTAGAGGTTAGCGGTTTTTGCCCTCATGGACGTCTACAGGTAGACTGCAGAGATTGGGGCTGGAAATCCCAGCCTGACAGCTGGGAGTCTAACAGCCTGAACAAGGTCCTGGCCGGAGTATCCTGGCACTCTAACGCGCGGCAGAATGGACTACTAGTTAGCTGACTGGGTCTCGATGTGATGCAGTTACACAATGAATGTTAGCAATATATATTCTGTTTCAGAACACAAACACGCCAATGGCTTTACTGCATTTCAATTTCAAGGTATCATCAGCATGTAAATTGTTTTCCTTTTGATATGAGGCGTGTGTGCGTTTGTGTCTCTGTGCGTGTGTGTGTGTGAGTTGCTGTGTGTGTGTAAGTAATATCCTTATTTATTTCCCTCTGGGGCTGAATGAAGTAGTCATCTCCCTAAAAGGGATTCATCTTTACCTTGGACCCCCTAATATTACACTTATCTTGCCTTGGAAAGAATGACATAATGTGTGTTTACAACTCTTTACCACCTCTCTCTCTGCCCTAATCGCCCCCTATGTCTCTCTCTCTGCCTTCATATCTCTCTCTCTCTGCCCTCATCTTCCCCTATGTCTCTCTCTCTACCTTCATATCTCTCTCTCTCTCTCTGCCCTAATCGTCCCCTATGTCTCTCTATCGTCCCCTATGTCTCTCTCTCTGCCTTCATATCTCTCTCTCTCTCTCTCTCTGCCCTCATCTTCCCCTATGTCTCTCTCTCTCTCTCTCTTTCTCTCTCTCCGGGTACCGTCGACTGGTGTTATCTTTGTATTTTCTTTCTTTCCCATCTGTTGGGGTTCGGGTCCCGCCATGACCTCTTTGACTGGACATGGCTGTAGGGCAGCAAGGGGGGGGGGGGGGGGGGGGAGGGAGAGAGAGAGAGAGAGAGAGAAAGAGAGAAAAAGAGAAAGAGAAAGGAGCAGGACGAGATGTAAAGATGTCAAGGAACCCCCCCCCTCTTGGTGTCACAATGATGAACGAGCACACAGCGGCGCCATGGTGGCCAACGCAGGGGACGCTCTCCTTATGGGAGCTCCCAGCCATCAGTCATCCCCCCCCCCCCCCCATCACCCCCACCACCACCACCACCATGTCTCGATAGAGTGGGACATGCTCCCCCTCCCCCCACTCACCCCCGCAAACATGCACATACTAATCCGATTGGCTCAGCAGGTGGCATGCTGTGCTTGGCACAAACCCCAGGTAGTGGACACAAAATCAAACTCAAAAATCAAATTGGCAGACGGAACGACGCAGCGGCGCATCCCCTGGCGCGGAGCCGCTGCATCTAGTTATCTGGCCTCCCGTCCGCGTCTTCCCGAAGTCAAGAGTTGGCGCAGGAAAAAAAAATGAAAACATTTTGATGGGATTTGATTTGTGCCTCAGAGGAAAGACTAGAAAAAAAAAAAAAAAACGCAATCTGGGCACCAAACGCATCCCGTTGTCCGTCTCTGCGATTAATTGTGCGCCCTATCTATTCTGGTTGGGGGGGGGGGGGGAGGGTTTTAACTGGAGATATGACAGGTGCAATTAGAATAGTGCCAAAGGAAACTTTATCGCTTGCCCCCCTGTTTGACACATTTGTGATTGGTGTTAAATCCGTTTGCACAATGAACCCCCCCCCCATTCCCCCTTCCCCGCACACAATAATAGCAGTAGTACCTTCAAACACATTACGTTTTTATTAGATGAACAGGTATTTTTCTGATCCCAACACCTTTTACGACTCTTAGCACAATCTTAACGGCATTATTTTGGTGCGGGAGAGTATTTGGCTGTTGAAACTCAAAGGCAGCGCTCATAAACAACATATGCCTACGACAATTATGGTCGCCCTGGAGGCGAACGTCACCTTGAAGCATTCCGAAACAGATGTTGCCGGATATAACAAGAGACTCCGGCCATCTTTCAAAAGTACGATTCAACTCCGTCGTCGGTCGTAAACTGGTCACCGTTGCGGTTTTTTAAAAACCCTTAAAAGAACCAACCTCATTAAATACCAAAAAGAGAACACTTGCCAAGTGCGGGGTGCTTTTTCTCCTCTACCCGGTTTTGAGTTTAGAGGACGGAAAAGTTTTGTCATCTCAATGAGGGAAAGTCTTGAGTAGGGAGGAAGAGGAGGAGGAGGAAGAGAAGGAGGTGGAGGAGGAGTAGGAGGACAGGGAGATATGGTTGCTCCCATATGTATGACTCGGTGCGTGGACTCGCAGAGGGCATTGAGCGGCCAATCTAATCACCATGAGGAGTGAGAGCCTACCTTTGTTTACTGCTTCGAGAACCAAGTCCAAAACTAGAGAAGATGAGGGGGGAAACTGAACCCTGCATAGCTCCGATGACAGCTAGCATACACAGAGGGAAAGTCGGTTTGTTGAATTATGCATGGCCAATAACAGCCGTTGTTTGCAAATGCATTGGAAAACAATCGTCTTTGATTTGAAGTAGAAACGGCGAACTTGTAACGGCAATTTAGAGTTAGGTTGGTCTCAACTCCGAAATAAATCCACAGTAACCAAATACCACAAAGAAAAAGACTGAAAGTATTTTAAGTGGGTCATGTTAAGTAGAAGCTACTTCTCACAGTAATGAGACAGCTTTCGGTTTTATTTCTACTGTGGAGAGTTGCATTCCGTCGTCTTTCAAAGCAAACCCAACCCTCATTACGAATACATGTATGCTTTTCATGTAACCCCACTGTGGATTATCAATGCCAACAGCAGCTATAAAATCATAATGACAATTGTCATTATTCTTTCATGAGCAAGTTCATTTAAAAAAATTGCTCTTTCAAGGCCTCTCATCTTTTTTTATTGTTATCAAGTCAGCTCAATAAAACATGCTGACTTTCCTGTGAGCTAATTACTTAAATCACCCATTAATCAACGTCGTGAGTTTTAAACGAGTCACGTGAATCGGGGCCCACTAGGAGGGTTCCACACGCTTTTTTTTTAACCTTTTTAAGACAAAGGCTCAAAAAATAACACATTGATCGGAATGCCTCGCGCCTTTCCTGCCACGGTTTGAGCGGCGACCACAGAGTACAGCAAACACTCAAGCTGTTCTGCAGCTTGCCGTGTTCCGGGGACCACGCAGTCTCCATGGCCTTCTCCGGGTGTGACGCAAACCGTTCGATCTCGGTCGCTTTCGTGGAGCCTAACAAGCCTTAATGGCTCGCTGGTGGCGCTGCAATAAATGGTTTGTGTTGTATATCTTGCGGCTAGTTTTGTGTGTGCGTGTGTACGTGTGTGTGTGTGTGTGCGTGTGTGTATGTAATGTATGTGTGTGTGCCGGGGGGTCATTTCAGGGTGCTTACACAAATCGTCTGCCAGCAGGATCGGGTTTGAAAGGCATTCCTATTGAGCACGACATTTCAAGTTCCTTACCCTTTCTGGTTTTCTTTTCTTTTTTCCACTCCGTCTTTGTTGTCGACAATTGCGTCACAATGTCATTGTTTCAGAAACCAAACAAAAAAAAGTCACAAACCGTTTAGAACTGTCCACCATTATGATATGAAAATAGCTAGGAACATCAAAGGATGTCCTGAATATTGTCTGAGGGGTCTTTGTCTTATCCCTGATGTCCAAAGCCCTTGACATCGTTGCCCGACCCCACAGCCTGCTTATGAATGGCGTGTATCTAAAGAGGGCCACAGGCTAATGCATGGGCGAAAAGCATCTGCTAGATGACTGAATAGTAAATAGAACGCGTTACATTCAAATGATGCAAGCGATGCAACATGTTGTAGGGTTTGTCGCATCGTCGATGGCTGGAAAACATCACCAGAATCTCTTGAAGTGTGTCAGGGTTTCTTTCAGGCGCTGAGGATCTGCTGTGAAAACAGATAAATGGACCCAAGGGAAACAAAAAGACAAAGAGAAGTAGCTAGATGGATAAAGTGAGTGAGAGCGAGCAAGAGAGAGAGATTGGGTATAATCACTGTAATTACCTTGCATTCTGAATTGAAAGTGCTTAAGAGACGCACTGAAGAGGAAAACTGACAGGCATAGACTCTCTGTTGTCATGGTAAACAACCGATGCAAAGGCACAAGTAAAAAGAACAGTGCTTCTTTTGATTATCTTCCAATGTCTGCTGAGGCAATTAAATGCAAATGTCTATTATTTATGCGTCTCCTTGATTTGATTCCAAACTGGTATATCTACTTCTGTTTAAATGCACTAATTTCAGTTATTGACTAATTAAACATGCAATCTAAATATCTTTCTTTCCAAAAAAAAATACGACCCAATAATCACAGAGACTAACAGAACGCCACCTCGTGTCCATGGCAACCTACAAGTAAGTATCGATGGTGGTGGAAGCTCACAACACACATCTATACTTCCGAGAAAGGAGCCAGGCGAAGGATCAAAATTATTGTTCCGTCTTCAGTCACACAGACATGAGAATGTCATGCACATGATTTGACCAGAGCTATTTGTTATATGTATGCACACACATACACACACCCGTTTACTTACGCTCACAGAGAAACACACACACACACACACACACACAGATGCACATTTGAAAAATATATATGCAAACACTGGGTGTCCATGTTTGCCAGACCATATTTTTTGCGGAAAGTATTTTGCTGGGAATTACTGCGAGGCCACATTTGTCATTCTATTTGGGAAGCAGATGGAGATGGATGGTTGGGTATAAATCTGTGGAGGACGGCCGATATGCCTTGACACTGTTTGGTTGTTGAGGTCCTGGTTCTGACATTTAACAGCATTATTTTGTAACAAGCACATTGCAATGTTAACATTTTGGTTTCTGCACATTTTTTGCAGGAGACAAACTTTAGGATAAAAGCTTAAAAAAATATAACAATCGATAATGTCTTCTTCAAATTATGTTCAGACTTTGTGAAGAAAATCACTTTTCTTGCCCCTCTTATATCCGGATGGTATCACGAGGCCAACACTGGGCTTTGCTCATTCCGAATCTAACATTAACAAAACCATACACTGATCAAGTGCTGGTAACAGAGCCTTGCTGTGATGTGCTGGACTTCAGATCAAGCACGTCCACGGCCCAAACCCGCCCATTTTCCACCCCCTGGGAAATAAATAGATTAATATAATCAATCTCAAAGGGCAGGCAACAAAGACAAAAGTGATTCTGAACTCTTGATCACAACGATCAAACTTAAACAAATGTCTTCCTTTCTATGATCCGTCTGCTTTGTAACGCGATTTCCCATGCATGGAGAGATCTACAGTACACCCTCTTTCACTCTCTCTCTCTCTCTCGCTCTCTCTCTCTCTCTCTCTCCAACAACTGTTTGATGAATGCAAGCCAACCCCTTCAACCCCCGTTCTGAACTCGCTGCACCACAAAGCCAAAAATTGCAGCGTTCTGCTGATGTGTTTGAGAAATAACATTTCCCCTATCTCACCCTGTCAAGATGCCAGGCTGTTTGGGCCTGGCGGCAATGTATTAAATGGTATATTGATAATTGAAATCTTCCCCCTCCTCCTCCTCTCCTTCTTCCTCTCTCTCACGCTTTTTTGCTGACTGTGACTCTTAGGCAGATGGTCTCTATAACTCATGTGAACACACATCCAAGGAGCCTGAGTGGGTGAAAGACTGTGTGTGTGTGTGTGTGTGTGTGTGTGTGTGTGTGTGTGTGTGTGTGTGTGTGTGTGTGTGTGTGTGTGTGTGTGTGTGTCCACTGCATTTCCCGAAAATGATTAATAACATCATTAAAAATCATAGCTTGGCACAAACAACAAATACTAACGACGAAAAAAACAGTTTAACAGTAAATTGCCGTCTTTGTCGGGATGGCTGTTGTTGCGGCGTCGCGCGTTCGTCGCGTGTCCCGCGTGTCCACGGATCGGCGCGGGCCCCTCGTTCCGATCGTAGCCTCGTTGGCGGCGTGATGGACGCGGCCCTCGCGGGCTGCCCCGTCTCCAATGACGGCCCCATCAGTGCTGTAACCAGATCACAGCCGCGCAAATGAGAGACCTCTTTTCATTTCCTATCGCCGCAGAAACATCACGGTGAAGGGTAATAGCCCATCTCTTTCTGATTCAAATGGAAGCCCCCCGCGCGAGTGTGTGTGTGTGTGTATCCCCCGCCCCACGGCACGGCTCTGGAAATAGAGAGCGAACAGACTGTTGACTGTTACCAATGTCATATAATCCCCCCATTGCTGCACCAACCCCCCCCCCCCCCCCCCCCCCTCCCCCCACCCTCTCGCCGCCGCTGCCGACACCCCTGAAGGACAAACATCAAAGATCAATTTATTTTCTTCATAAACGCTATTCATATTTCAATCTGTGGCGAGCCACCCGGGGACCTTGGATATCGCGAGTCGGAGTTGAACACGGCGAGGATGGATTTGAGGAAGGCAAAGGGAAGACAAATACATATCAGGTGTGTGTGTGTGTGTGTGTGTGTGTGTGTGTGTGTGTGTGTGTGTGTGTGTGTCATTGAGTGTGTGAAATATGGCATTATTGCGTTTGTCAAAAATAAATGGAATAAATCAAGTATGTCAATATGGAAAGTGATGTTTCAGTCTAATCAGTTAGCACATTTCCGTCTCCTTTGTACGAGTCAATTTTCTGAGTCTCTATTGTATTTCTTTAGGCAGGAAGAGGAAAGAGAGGCATCTGCCCAATCGCAGCGAGGGTAAACCCTGACTAGCGCAGGCCACGGCCACAACACTGGATGTTTCCTGGAACAAAAATAAAGAAAGCGACCAAAATCGAATCCCGGCAAGTACTGCGACTGATAATTACAGTTAACCCTGGCTGGCCTGCACCCTCCTCATTCTTTGTGTGGAGAACTTGCGCACCACAACAAAACAAACTAAAAACTGCCTCTTCCTGCACTTCGTAATTGCCCTGCCCAGTGGGGAGCAGAGGGCTCTGTTTACCGTAACGCCAAGACGCCCCGATCAATTCCTCCACCCACTGAGTCCCCCCCACACACAGGCCTTTGATAAGTGCTGAGCAGTGGATGTGTCTCTGCAGTGACGGCTCGTCGGCAGCTTTGGAGACTTTAGACAGGATTGGAGAGAGATAAGCTTTGAGGTGGACTGAGGAAGAGGATGGACAACGAGGATCAGTTAATGCTCTTCATTAACGTTATTCACGTCAATCTAAAGAATAGTACTTAGCATTGTGCAGCAACTTATCCTAGCTATCCTTGTTGTATACGGGGAATGGGTTAACCTAACAATTGTGCTTAGGATGGTTTTATGAACATCCTTACTGTACCGACAGAGATGTATTGTTTCTCTTTCCTCTGACAAACGTACTCATTGTAAGTCGCTTTTGATAAAAGCGTCTGCTAAATGCCGTAAATGTAAATGTAATGTTAATCCCTGGCCAGGCGCCTGGGGACATCAGTTAGGAAGAGTTAGCGTTACGGATTCAGTAGAAGGCAAATGAAAGACAGCTGTATAACATGTTGTGGTTGATTGTGTGAGTATGCTTGACTGAAACAGGGCACGATTACATGTTAAAAAAAATAAATGGTACGAATCGAGTGCGTAAACATGGGATGTGGGGTTTCCCTCAAATCTGTCATTTCACAACCGTTTCTCTTCGAGTCTCTGTTCGCATCATTTAAGCGGGAAAAGGGAAAGGAAGACATCTGCCCGATGACAACGCAGATAACCCCTGAATACCGCAGCCCACGGGAACACCATGGAAGTCTTCCGGTAATAAACACAAAGAGAGAAACACTCCCAAATGTATTGAATCGGAAAGTGCTGCAACTGATAATTACAGTTGCCCACAGTTGGCTCTTGACTTTCCTTCCCCACGCCCCCCTCATGTTCTTCCGAGAGCTTGCGTAACGAAACAAAACTAAGTAAAAAACTGCCTCTTCCTGCACTTGATAATTGCCCAGCCCAGTGGGAACAAGAGGGCTCTGTTTACCGTAACGTTGAGACGCCCCGATCAATTCCCCCTCCCACTTTGTCCCCTCCAACCCACCGCACAACATTGATCATCGCTGAGCAGTGGATGTGTCTCTGCAGTGACGATTGTTCGGCAGCAGCTTTGGAGACACTTTAGGTAGGGATGGATGGGGGGGGGGGGAGAGAGAGAGAGAGAGAGAGAGAGAGAGAGAGAGAGAGAGAGAGAGAGAGAGAGAGAGAGAGAGAGAGAAAAGAGTTGTAAACATTATGTACTTTTTTCCAAGGCAAGATAAGTGTAATATTAGGGGGTCCAAGGTAAAGATTAATCCATTTTAGAGAGATGAGTACTTTATTCAGCCCCAGAGGGAAATAAAGAATGATAGAGAAAATAAAATAGAAATAGAGAAGGAAAATGGAAATAGAGAAGGAAGAAAGAAAGAAAGAAAGAAAGAAAGAAAGAAAAGGTGGAGAGAGAGACCTAGAGAGAAAATTGATGTGGGGGCGGGAGGGGGGGGGGGGGCATACAAAGAGATAAAAAAAGTAAATTGAAAGAAAGAAAGAAAAAAAATAAAGAAAGAGCAAGTTGCCGGCTTGAGATTGAAGGTCCCCGATATGATTGGAGAAGGAGAGGCGGGTTGTCAAATCAATACTGTTTAAAAAACAGGGATGGGTCAACCAAAGGCACTTCAAAGCAACAGATTCAGATCGGATTCAGGGTGGAGATAATGAAGTGCTTGGAGAGAGATGAGAGGGACCCCGACCTTCAGGGTCAAACCCAAACGCAGGAGTGGCGTCGAGCCGGTCGATGTGGGATCCGCTGAGATCCATGTACAGAGAAGTGTCAGTGTTTCAATAAAACCGTCCATTAGACGCCTGGCATAAAGTTAAATGGACGTGTGAAGCTTAGATAAGAATTTGAGTGTTGAAGGCTGTGCACTCTATCCGAGCGGCACATGTACTATTAAGGCTTTCTTTCCTCAGTGGGCCAGCAGGCGTTCATGCACAATATATCCCCTTGAAAAGCGACCGATGTTATAAGCATTAATCCTAGTATTCCAATGAAGGAAGGAATATGTCAGGTACTCAAACTCATTTCAATACTCAAAACATTGAAGCCATGACGGTTCGTGTGCCTTGTTGGTTTTTTCTTTTTCGCCCACCACGAAGAGACAGCATCAGAGGGCACAAAGACGGAAAAAACAACAAGCATTTGACCGCTAAATGACGCGAGGCAACCTCGAGTCTGACAGCGTGTCCTCTCTTAAGTGCAGTCACGAATGACAGCGAAAATATCCTAACCGCCTCCGCCATGAAGAGAGAGAGGGGAAGACAAGAAGCATCAAAACAACATAGGTAAGGAAAACAATGTTAGGACTCTTTTTATCTTTGAGGAAGGGATGAGGAGGGATTGGGGGGAGAGGAGGAGGGAGGGATGGGGGGTCCAATCTCGGTATCCCCTTGAGAGAGGCGGGCGTGAGACTCTGTTGTTTATGGGCCCTCCGCGTGGCACCATCAAAGTGACAGCAGAGAGAGAGAGAGAGAGAGAGAGAGAGAACGAGAGAGAGAACGAGAGAGAGAACGAGAGAGAGAAGGAGAGAACGAGAGAGAGAGAGAGAGAGAGAGAGAGAGAGAGAGAGAGAGAGAGAGAGAGAGAGAGAGAACGAGAGAGAGAGAGAGAGAGAGAGAGAGAGACAGACATACAGAAAAAACAGCATGACAGTGAACTGCATACGACAGTTCGGGAAAAGGAAAGGCAGGGAGACGCGCAGACAGAGACAGAGAGTGAGCGGGACAGACGGAGAGGGGGTGAAGGGGGAGAGGGACAGAGAGAGGGAGAGGGGAAGAGAGGGAGAGAGAGTGAAAACAAGTGAGGTTAAAGGGAGAGAGCCAGAGAGAGGGAGAGTGAAAGAGAGAGGGGGTAAAGCGAGAGGGACAGAGACGGGGAGAGGGGAAGAGAGGGAGAGAGAGTGAAAACAAGTGAGGTTAAAGGGAGAGAGCCAGAGAGAGGGAGAGTGAAAGAGAGAGGGGGTAAAGCGAGAGAGACAGAGACGGGGAGAGGGAAAGCGAGAGAGGTGGTGAAGGGGAAAATAAGAGGGACAGGGGAGGGAGACAGATTTAAAGCAAGAGGGGGTAAAGGGAGAGAGGCCGAGAAAGGGAGAGTGAAAGAGGGAGGGGGTAAAGGGAGAGAGACAGAGGGAGGGAGAGTGAAAGAGAGAGGGAGTAAAGGGAGAGAGACTGAGGGAGTGAGAGTGAAAGCGGGGGCGTTTGTACAGACTGGCGATTTGGAGAAGGTTTGGGTACCTTGGGATGATGCCCACTAAGCTTCAACCCGCACAATTTACAGTCTCACTGCAGCACCATGTAAACAGGATGTTGTGCAATTTCCCGTCGCATGCCCTTTCTTTAATTTCTCTCTCGCCGTCTCCCTCTCTCTCCTTATTTTATGCTCACTCTCCAAACGTCCTTGAAGACAACATAATTTTATATTTCTCTGGAGAAATACTTAACCATAGTGCCTATTGTTTCGATGCCAATGTTGCCATTTTTTTATTTAATTTTTCGTTCTACCTTCTGCATCTATCATCGCCGACAGGCCCCAAACGTTTTACACTCGGGAGGACGTGGGCCAGGCGAGCCTCCCTGGCCGTAAACACGCGAAGGTTTAACGAAATAAAGTAAATAAGTTGTTATTTACAGGTGTGGAGTGGATACTTGCGCAGGCGACTACAGCGAAGAATCCGCTGGCTTGGTGATGGAACGCAGAGAGAATGCCATTAGTGTGAATCTTCTTTACAATGGCCACCCAAAGACGCTTGTACAATGTAGAAACTGTTCCCCGAACATTATTACAGTAACCTCAGACGGCCAGACTAGGTATGGGCCTCTGCTTTACAATGCTATACACAATTCATTTTGGAGTTGCTTCAAGTTCGCCTGGACCTCCTCCAGTAGAATTGAGAGCCCTTAAAATGTGTTCTGTATTGAATAACACTTCATATAAACGTCATGTGGTTTTTGCACAATTGTCTACGCAAAATGCCTTAGTACCATCTCTAAAACTTTAGCTTTGGAGGAATTTCCCCAATTGTTACTGAAATGACCCCATTGAACTTTATCGAGAAGACAGTATTTTCGAGTAAGATACCAGCTGAAAGAGCAAATAGACTTGAAGTAGCATATTGCTACAAAACCACTATGAAAAGAAGGTTTGCACACCCAGCAGACATACGCAATGTGCTGAGCGGCGGAAATGTACTCGGCCGAAACATTGGTCAAAATGAAGACACAGCAAAGGAGCAAGAGTGACAGAATGGCTCTGGACAAGGACACCTTGGCACTTGAGAGGAGAATATACACAAGCAACTGTCAGCTGGCCCACCTCATCTGCTGAGCTGCTATAGGAAAACTATGTCTGAACTGATGGTGTCAGATTAAGCGGACTGTGTTGTTAAGGCGGCCGCCTTAACAACAATAGTGCCCTGCCTTGACTACCAATGTATATAAAAAAAAAAATATATATATATATTTTTTTTATTATTATGTATTAACAAAGTAGAAAACTCTCGTAGGGAAAGAAAACATACTTCCATCAGGTGTAAAAAATAAAGATCAATAATACATCGTAATACTGTTCAACAATGGTCTTGCCATCAGGTTTTTTGAATTTAATTGAAACGGAGACTCCCCCACTTTTTAATATACAGTTAGTAATTCAATTTATCAAGGGGCTGTATTTAAAGCTACAAAAAGAATACAAATAAAAATAAAAATATAAAATTCAACGCAACTCTGACGTCTTCCGGCTGGTGGTTGGGGCAATGGCATCAACATCTGCGTTTCAGGCGTCCACACAAATCCTTAAACGAAACCGCATACGTCCGGAGAGATTTGAAACCACCCTGGGACATGGTTTCAGAAATGTGCGGTTTGGGGCATCCATCGGCTCCGACTGGACGATCAGCCAAAATGCACAACTCTCAAACGTCCCTGACCCTGTGGGTCAGCGCCCTATCCTGTCGGCAGAACTAGCGCGAGCGCTACGGCCTAGCATCTTGAGCTTTGACCGCAGCACAGAGAAAACCATGGTTCGCTCTTCTGACCGGAAAAATAAGTTGTTTGTTGTTAACCCAGGGCCTGTTTGATTCCTTCTGCTCCATGGGAGGAAATAGCAGCGGAGCCTAACCATGTCATTGGGTCCTGGTTGGTGGTTGGTCGGAGAGGCCAAGCAGCATGTCTGTACTGCAAAGGAGGGGGTGCTGTGTGTGTGTGTGTCGGTGTGCGTGTGCGTGTGTGTGTGTGTGTGTGTGTTCAATTAAATTGTTGTTGGTCTTTGAATTTTACATTTTTTCTCTGTGTTAGTGTTGTGAAAGCATATTTTTGCATTGACCTTTCCTAGTTTCAAAATATTGAACTGAATTGCATTTTTTTATTTAACGGGGGCTGGTGAACTAATTATTTTATCGCAGTTTCTTACTTAGTTCATTATCCTTGAACATTATATAATGTGGTAAAAATCTGAAGTTTTGTGGAGTTCTACTAAATTTGAAATGAGGAATTTATGCCTGTAAGGTGCAGCAAAGGCCAGCATGATGAGACTGAAGTCTAAATAATTTATTGAAAAAATATTTCAATTCGTTTTTTTCCAACACAGGGCATAGGCCTATGTGACTCAAGAGTTTAGCAAAGTTTTAGCTCAAGTACGTCACCTTTCTAGCATGCTCCTTCATACTTCCATTTGATATCGCCCTTTATTAACAGAAAACGATAGACGTAATCTGTCTGATAATGACACTTATAATGAAGAAGTCTCTTTAATTAATGTGTAATCATTCCTTGCCTACTTATACAAGGCCATTTGTTTATAAATGGCACTGCTCATTTTCAGGGTTTACCTTGAACTTGCGTTTATATTTGTTCACTCACAAATTTCTAGTTTGGTTTAAATCAGAATAATGGAAGAAGAACAATAATACTTATCTAGGATTTACCTATGCTGAAGTCAAGTAAACACAGCTAAAGCTAGCTTAACCAGTCATGAGACATTTATCTTCAGGAGTGCTGCTGGAATATGAAACACCACCTTTCTTTCTTCAGCTATCCTGAATTATAGATTGATAAAAGAGGGTAGGGGGAATGGTGTTGGGTCCGCATAAGAGTGCAGTTGTACCTCGAAGTGGAGTAAATAAACCAGGCAGAAAAACAAGAGGCATCAGGCACTTTGCATGAAATCTGTGTCCGCAAGGGAACTGCCACCAAATCTGCCCCATTTCAGTCTTCTCACGGAAGGCTCATACGGACAAACATGGTAAAAAGATGGGAGCGTGATATTGGCTGCCTACCATGGCGACGGTATATCAGCACAATTGTTGGCCATAACAAATGTAATGTGATTTACAGTTTATTGGTTTGCGCAGAGTAAAAAAAAAAAAAAAAAGGTTATTCTAGAAAATGTGATTTCCCCAAGCTAAATAAGCCTGGAAATGGCTTAAGAACCTTAAAAAGTCATTATCTGCCAATACAAACAAGAAAAAACATGATATCTATATGTAGCCCAGTCACATATAAAATAAACCCTGGTTTACCCGGGGCTATCGAATTGTGAAAACAAGCTGTACAACCAAAGGATCTGTGATTATTCAGTGACCATCAAAGCATTTTATGTATTTACCCAAACAGTGGTCCAGGTTCCGCATTTTCAGAGGCAAATAGACAAAAGAATAATAGACAGTTAAGGTCTGGAAAAGGGACGTGGCATGAATAAACCCAGGTGTACCTGTTCATTAAGATAGACACTAGCGCCTGCAAACACACCATAATTCAAAAATAGTTTTACACATTCTCTTAGAAGGGGAGAAATATTCTCTCGGCAGCAGATTACACACCGGTGTTCATTAATCAAGGGTAAATATTGCTTCTCGTTAGCCCTCGGCTAATAATATGCCATTAAACTAACGTTCTCTGTTAAAAAGTAACGTTGTTGCAGTGTCAAAGGACTTCTTACTTTAACGGCGTAATTAAGAATAAAAGAGTTGTGGTACTTTTCGATTTTAAATATAACTGTTATATTCGTTGGTATAAGCTGTCTGTAGTGAACTTGGTTGTCTTGTACACACATGCTGGGGTGTGTGTGTGTGTGTGTGTGTGTGTGTGTGTGTGTGTGTGTGTGTGTGTGTGTGTGTGTGTGTGTGTGTGTGTGTGTGTGTGTAGAGCTTTCCCCTTCGGTCTCAAGGAGGTTGACTGATGCAGTTTGAAGATAACTCAACATGACCTCCCTTCCCCCCCAACACACACACACACACACACACACACACACACACACACACACACACACACACACACACACACACACACACACACACACACACACACACACACACACACACACAATCAATTTATCCGCCCACCTTTCCCGCACTGTCCGTCATCTCCGGAGCGCTCTGCTGTGCATCATGTGGAAACCATTAGCAACCCCCCCCCCCCCCCCATCCTATCCCCTACCCCCTCACCCTCCATCTCCCCATCCCCAGTGGGTATTGCACCTGGGTGGCTTCCTCATGGAGCCTTCGTGTTCAGGAGCCATCTACGGGTGTGTTTTTGTGTGTGTCTGTGTGGGTTGGTTTGGGGGGGGGGGGGGGGGGGGAAGGGGGGGGTTCTATTTCCATCACTCTATCTTTTGTGTACGGGTGAGGAGGAGGTTGTTTTTGGTACTGAATGTTTGCTGCGTGTGTGTGTGTGTGTGTGTGTGTGTGTGTGTGTGTGTGTGTGTGTGTGTGTGTGTGTGTGTGTGTGTGTGTGTGTGTGTGTGTGTGTGTGTGGTTGTGTGCGTGTGTGCGTGTGTGTGTGTGTGTGTGTGTGTGTGTGGTTGTGTGCGTGTGTGGGAGGGGAACCAACCGTGTGCAGTCACTCTGCGATGACACGCGGAGGAAGGAAAGCGAAAGTTAGCCGAAGTTTTGTGCTAATCTCTCGACCTTCCTGCCCGCTGAAGCGTGAAGTCGTGATGGAGGTGCTTCGTGTTTCACAGAGTACCGACCGGTAGATGTAGAGCTGCTTCGATTCTATCCAACATGCATTTCTTAACTATACACTACTCCTGCACTATCCCACCCTATTATTTATTCTATACTGTACTTATATTGCACTATATGACAATCATGTTCAAACTGCACCTTACCTGCTCTTTTGCACTTCAGTTTAGAACTCCAACCACATTTCATTGTCCCTGTATTCTGCACAATGACAATAAAAGTTTGATCTGAACCAGATTCTGTCGTTTATCAGGTACCTTTGTCCAAAGCGGCCTAGGATCATTCATTCTGGACACGCGTCAAAGTTGAGCAGTTGCTCGGGGACGCCTACAAAGTAAAACTCAAAGTCAGCTTTAGAATAAATAGCGGAATCGAAATTGTGTTGGTCTCTGACCCACGGTGTATTAAGTATAAGGGAAAAATTTGGTAAAATTAACTAAAATAAGAAATATTTACAATAAATAAATTGTAAAATAGTGCAAAATAGTTCTGAATAGTGCAAAGGCAGGCAAAACGGTATATATATAAAATAAAGTTAAAGGGTTTCATAGTCCCGGTTAGACTGCGGATCGGGAGTTCAAACCCTAAACCTTTCCGCTAGGACTTAGACCCCCTAACCACGAGTCCATCGTAGTCCACATCTTCATATTTGCTGTTTTCTTGGCTGCATGCCATCGCTCCACAAATTCACTTTGCTCCTCCTCTCTATGAATCCATTACAGCATGTCAGGAGTTGTTTGCACTGGGCTCAGAAAGTTGAGTGGCTGTCTGTTTCCCATGCATCTGTTGTTCATAGTTCAT
This sequence comes from Gadus chalcogrammus, assembly GCF_026213295.1. Lineage (NCBI taxonomy): Eukaryota > Metazoa > Chordata > Actinopteri > Gadiformes > Gadidae > Gadus > Gadus chalcogrammus. The sequence goes on from NC_079430.1 coordinate 16,972,037, forward strand.
GTGGAGAGGCATTGCTGGAGACAAGGGCTAACATTCTGGCAGCAACATCCATCAACTAATTGCGTTATTAGTAAGATGCTGTATTGTCCTTTTTGTTAAGAAAAAATATATAAACATGTCTGGTCTATCGAGACAACCTTTGTTATGAAAATGAATGAAAAGAGCCTCTTCATATGCGATCCAGGCACACTCTGGGCAAATCCTCAACGAATAAAAACTAACAAAACTGACCAATCACAAATTCTCAAATTTTTGCTCTCTTTCTCAGCCTCTCTCTCTCTCTCTCTCTCTCTCTCTCTCTCCAAGATATGCATATTTATGCGTCAAAAAGCCATCAATTGCTGGTCATCGTAATTTTTTGGGCAGTTCTAAATCTAAAGCCAAAGGCTTCAGAAGTGTTCAAATCGCTCCTCATCGTGAATAATTTACCACCATTCTAATTATTTAGCGCTTGGCAGCCATTTTCTCCAAACACCTTAGTAGAGCAGCCAATTTCCAGATGAGAAAAAAGACTAAAACAAACCCTATGAAGCTTGCCTCAGCTCATATTAGTATTCCTCTACGCACATGCCAGACTTTCTGCCCACACGTTAAACAGGATCCCCCCCCCCCCCCTACAAGTAATTCATTTCACTCATTCGTTCATACACTCATACACACAGACTCACTCACAGCCCGAAGGAAAGACGGAAATCACGTTTATTCGATAGCGTCAAACTCAAGAACTCGTTCTCTTCCTCCTAAATGAGTTGGAGAATATGCATTGAACAGGAGTGCGCGGTTAAGAAAACATCTACATATGGTTGGAGGCAGCGGCATAAGAAACACTTGATTTGAGACGAATATTAAAATAAGGGCGGAAGAGCATTGTCCCTTGAAGTGACAGCTCTGTTTGATGGCTCCCATTTAATACACCGCGCTCAAAGCCGTCGCAGGCGTGGGTTTGGTCGGGGGGGCCTTTCCTCGTTCCTTCCATTTCGCTCGCTCTTTTGTTGTTCCCCTTATCTGGGACGTGGATTGACAGGCAGAGAACGGAGGTGGGCGTGCTCAAACTCCAAGTGACAGGGGGACAATTAATGCGTACGTAACAATAAATAAATGCTTTGTTTTATTCCTGTTGTGAAAGGGTTGAACATGATCGCAGAGAGCGATGATCCAGGATGTGGATGCAGACGTTTTATAGGCATGGTCTGAAATGAATAATAATGGAGAATAGATAAAAGAAAATGGGAAAGCTGTTGGAGAATCGAGATAATAAATGAACTTGTACGATATTGACCTGAAGTATATATTTGCTTTAACAAAATGAACCGACCGTCAAAAACACACATTTTGTCGACGTTCGCTTTAGCTTATCGCACTTGACCAACGATTATAATTTATTATCATTTTAGCTACTTAAAAAATATAGACATCATGATGTACTGCCAAGCCATCAATTCAAGACAGGTTCCGTCTATTAATCCCGGACAAGAAATCAGGAAACTTGAATGCAACAGATTAGGGTGACAATCAAAACAAGAGACACAATACCGTCCACTAAAGTCATCGAATTAGCAACTCATTCATGTTAGCCCAAGATGGCCCTCATCAATCAACGCTGCCGTCACCGGCTCCAAAATGGCTGACTCCAGTGCTGCACACGACCGGCGCCTCCAACAATGGCCGTCGACTCACCGTTACAGATAGCGGTTGAGAATGAAGCACGGAGAGCGGACACCACCGCGGCTGTGTCTGGGACGGTTCTGGAATCCATTATGGTATGAGATGTAGCCAAACTCAAATAAAGAAGAATGGCTGCGGCGGCCAGCCGTGCCGTAGGCTATTAAAGAACAATTTGCATAGTCACTGATTGATGACTTCAGAAGCCCAACTACACGGTCGGACGAGCACTAACCACATTACAACCCCCGTCCTCTTAGCAACGCGGCCTCCACCCCGACAACATATAGTATCTATATTTTGTAAAGGCAGTCGTTCAGACCGGATAATAACCACTTGCACGCACACGCACGCACACACAGTAAATGCAACCCATACAGTACATTCTCGCTTGTATCTTACCAGCCCTCCCCCCTAGATTTCTTCCATATTCTAATAACCTCTTGGATAAATACATTAGTGAGAGGACGTGGCTGAAAGAACATGGGTGGGGGAAAAAGAGATGCTGAAACAGGGCAGTAGTCCAAACTATAGCCGAATACAGGCTGATATAGACCTGCTATGGTCAGATACCCGCTGATATAGACCTGCTATAGTCAGATACCAGCTGATATAGACCTGCTATAGTCAGATACCAGCTGATATAGACCTGCTATAGTCAGAAACAGGCTGATATAGACCTGCTATAGTCAGATACCAGCTGATATAGACCTGCTAGTCAGCTACCAGCTGATATAGACCTGCTATAGTCAGATACCAGCTGATATAGACCTGCTATAGTCAGATACCAGCTGATATAGACCTGCTATAGTCAGATACCAGCTATAGTCAGCTTTCAGCTGATAAAGACCTGCTATAGCCTGTAGGCTGATATGGGCTTCTATGGTCCTGTTATAGGCTGATATAGGACTAGTACTTGTACAGGCTAATATAGGTCTATCATTATGATAATAAAAGATTTGGTAGGAGGGGTT
>NC_079430.1:16979672-17007172 GCF_026213295.1 Gadus chalcogrammus
GCTTCTGTTTTGTTTTGGAGGACTGAGACTGGATGGAAGTATAGAGTTAGGAATAGAGCAAGCACATCGTATGTTCCAGTTCCAGTTATCTTTTTTTTCACTTTTTATTTTTACATTTTTTATGTCTCCTTCCTTTACTATCGATCTGATGTACATTTATTGTGTCTCCTGATTGCTGTACTCTTGCCATCTCCCTACCCTTTTTGTCTAACCCGCACATAGCTTTAGTTCCACATTCATAAAAGAAGGTCAACACATATACGTTTGATATTAAATGTTGTGGAATTTTATTTATGACATTTTACGTTGGCAGTTATTTGTATGTGCGCCAATTGCAATCATTGAATAATTAAATATAGTTGGAAGCAATTCAATATACTTCAGCAATGTTTTATTTCCATATGTTTTTCTATACAGTATAGCGTTTAGTCTTAGTTATTTACATATTTTAAATGACTTCGTTATTTTATGGAATATTATTCAGGCAACCTTATTAACGAGAATGATATTTCTAAATGTGAATTTCAGTAAGTGTGTTTATTGACCTCGACGTGCATTGTTTTGGTTTTCCACAAATGTGTATGTAAAAAAATAATATGTACTATTTAAAGAGTAGGTAAGCTTTTTTAATTACTGATGTTTGTGTGGTAAAATTGTCAAAGATCACAAAATGTGGTCAAATCGCTAAATGTGACTGAACACAGAATAAAAACCTAACCCGAGCATTAAATAAAAATAAGCCAACGGGTTAAAGTCGCATGGATCAGACCCAAGCAGCTTCTATAGGGCTCCACTTTCTTGTCACAAACTGCTGATGACTTCCTTCTCTCGATTAAATACCATTTATTTATTACGCTATGGTTTCCAGCCCAGTAGACAGGCCCGCTCAGAGCTTTGGCACACGACTACCAACCATAATATGATGTGTACTCCTTTTTCCAAGTCGTGTATGTAAAGTTAATGGCCTCTTAAATGAACTGTCAATCGTGCCGCTGTTCGGCCTGTCCCCGGCCCGCCAACCGGGCAAATTCCTTCTTTGTTTTTTTTTTTATAGCGTGAAAGAATAAAATATTGCCAATCCCCTCGCTTTCCCGCCCACCAACACTCCCCTCGCTTCAGTGCGGACCGCCATGACACTTCTCCTCTGCCCTGTCAAACCGTAGGGGGCTGAGGATGAGGGGGGGGGGGGGATTTAAGCATTGGTCCGTGTGGACTCCTTGTTTTTACACCACTGCTCGGCCACGAGCGAAGTGTCATAGTGAGAGCATTTTTTAAATTGGGTTTTAGCGGATAGTTGTTCCACGACACTGTGTTAATGCACGTCGGTAAGAGACGGTTGTTAATAGTGTCAACTGCTACTAGGGATCCACGGTGGTTACATTACTATTAAAATATTATTACGGTTACATTTGCTGATTATTAAAGAGGACGAGACATTTCTATGCTGGGCTTTTTTTTTTGCGGTGGAATTTTAATACCACCAGTCTCTTCCAGACATTTTTTCCGGGCCTTTCTATTTATTCCATCAGGGCCAATGGAATATTCTAGAATGGGCAATGAGGAGGGAAGGTGAGGTGGGAAGGTGAGGTGAGGGCGAGGGGCGGAGGCAGAATACTCCATCTTTGTCTCAATCTCATCATGAAACGCATTTAAACCAGCTGGGCTCCGGTTTGCCAGTAAGTCTCTAAAAAGCAGTGCTCTCTGGTTAAATATTCATGATGCCCTTCTCTTTTATTCAGGCTTTAAGGTTTTTCCGAATGGTATGAAAAGCCCTGTATTGGTGTTGCTAGGGCGTGGACCAAATGGAGCGGTACATAGTTCCTGGTGGACCTGGGCCCAGAATCCGGCTGCTGGGAACAACTGTGTTTGTCACACCCCGCAGGAGCAAACTCAACTGGGGATCAAACCCGACATATAAAATCTACAATTAATTTGAGCACACATAAAAGAGTCGGAGCAAGACATAGAAAAATTGAAGCGCGAGTTTCCTTAAGGAAGAAAAGTCATTATTTCCCAAAGCATTTAGTGAGTTTCACCTTTTTTTGTCCTCACATAAACGCTGTTAGCAGCACTTTGCTAGAAAGCTACTGGAACTTGTTTTGCCCTTGAGTCTAACCTGCTTGTAATGAGTCCTTTGTAATCTTCTGTTGGACTCCTTTTTAATTGACAAAAGCCCGATCAAAGGAAACTTCATAGTTAGGACTAAGCATAAATCATGTATTAATTAAGGGGGGGGATGTAAGGATTCTTTTTTTTCCCCACTGACTGGATTCAAATACAACAGTAGCGTACCCCCGAATAGCTAAACTAGATGCTAATTAGAAGTTTTACAAAGTAACAAGGGAAGAAAAAAACCTTTTTGGCACATTTTGTCAAACACCTCACCTGCCCTGAATCAACGAGGGAGCCAAACTTTTTCCGCAACGTATTTTGCTAACGTGACAAAACCGAAGAAGAAATAAAGAACAACACTGTCAGCAGCGCATTTGCTTTGAACGTCACAGGCGGCGCTAGTCAACATCACACGACGTGGCGTCACGTTGACTCGCGTTCTGCAAACGACTCTGGCTGACGGGGAAGAAAGAACGACAACGACTGAAACGCAAAAGGAAGAAAAGAAAACCATCGTCAGGGAGGAAGCCGGGAGCTAACACGACAGCAGCCATCGCCACGAGTCCCACAGTGGATCATCTAATTAGCCGTTTGGTCGAAGATTAAGACAAATGATCAATTCACTGCCCTCTCTGAAACAATCAAGCCAATGCTATTGGCAAAGCGATGTCCGATCGATCGGCCAGCCTCTTCCCCACCTCCGGAACCCACGGCGAACAAAGCACAGAACCGGAAAAAACTCCTGATCCTGATCGGCCCCTCTGACGAGGAAGCGGATAAAAATTGATTCACCGATAACCTTGAGGTGTGAACGCCGCAGACAAATCACATGCCCACAAAAAAGCCATTTTCTTGCCGTGACTCATTAACCCGCCATTTTTGTACATTGAGGTGAGGAAGAAGGGGTGGGGGGAGGGGGGGGGGGGGTGGGGACGACACTATTGTGCTGGAGGACACTCGGCCAGTCTCATGGGGCTGAGCAGAAGGAATTAAACTCACAAATCACTTAGGATCTGCCATTCCAAGCCGCCGGGCTGAGAGCTGCTCCACGCGTCTAAATACAAAGTAATTAGGGGTGAGGCCTTCCTGTAGACCTACGGACTGTTTTCAGAGCGCGTGTGTGTGCGTGTGTGTGTACGTTTTATCTTTTTGTGTGTGTGTGCGTGTGTGTGTACGTTTTATCTTTTTGTGTGTGTGTGTGTGTGTGTGTAAGTTTTATCTTTGTGCGTGCGTGTGTGTATATGGTAGCGTCAGCGAGGAGTTAATCATGGACTTAAATGTGCATGCTCAAGCGACTCCACATCATGACAATTCCAGCAAAAAGCTGGACAGCCGAACATACAGGTAAGAAATCCTAAGACACCTTCACTCACAACAGCGCGATTACTGGGTGAACCTGCGCCTACAGGGTAAACTCGCATGCCTACAGTGCGCGGACCCAGCAGTTTCACATTCTGCGCTCCATAATCCAGCTACTATTCTAAAATTTGTAATCAAAGCAAGACTGCAAGCACTCCCGACTCAATATAACCTTTCACTATGGTTTCCAAACCATCATGAACCATTCTGCTTATTGCATAACAATAAACAATTGGAATCAACAGCGTACATATTGAACGGATGCCCCGCATTTAAAAGGACTATACATTGCACATCACGATCGAATTGTTGAAATTACAGCGAATGAACTACGCAAAGTACATGGACTAAGCACAATACATACAAATGAAAAAATACAACTTAACTGGTTCAGATATTTAAATGATAACTCCCTAGAAAGTGTTCTTAGAGACTCTCCAAATACTCCTGACATTGTTGTTGATCTTTTAAAAACCATTGTGATTCTGGAAGTGGGTTGTTGCTGTGACGTGTATATGGACCCGAGTTTCTCTGAAAAGATGTATAAATACCAGCCATAAATACATGCTTTAACAGTAGGTGGTTATAGCACAAAGCTAGTTGGACTCATTTATGGTAGCCTTGGACATGTCCATGGACTCTGTGTTAGAAGAATGCAAATTGCTGGACTCAATAAGAAGAACTCTAAGCAAATAGCCAAGTACTGCTCTGTGTCAGCAATCATAGGCAGTCTGTATATGGAGCAGGCGCTGTCGTCTCTACCCATAATATAACTTGAACTATATATTTATCTCTACTGATTCACCTGGTTCTGGATACCTGCAGTGTTTGTGTTGTTTTGGACATAATAGGCTCTTTACTAATAGTTGGATGCTATGGTGTTGTAGTATTGGTCATTCCAAATAAATTACTCAAAGGTGTCTGTGTTTGTGTGTGTGTGTGTGTGTGTGTGTGTGTGTGTGTGTGTCTACGCAAGTGTGTGTGTGTGGGAATCTTTGTGTATATGTGTGTGTATCTCTCGGTGTGTTTGTGTCCGTGTGTGTGTGTGTGTGTGTGTCCGTGTGTATAGGTGTGTGTGTATGTGTGTGTCGGTGTGTGTATGTGTTTTGGTGTGTCTCTCTGTGTGTGTGTGTCTTTGTGTATCTGTGTGTGTGTAGGTGTGTCGTCGTGTGTGTGTGTGTGTATCTCTCGGTGTGTTCGTGTCCGTGTGTGTATGTGTCCGTGTGTATAGGTGTGTGTGGGGGTTTAATGTGGATGGATGAAGCCCTACATCAGAGGTTGGCTGACAGGCCATGGGGGGGGGATGGGGGAGGGTCCGTGCGGAATGGCGGTGAGCAGCGGCGGCTGCTTTAACGCCCCCCCCGAGTTACTTGATTAACGCTCCGCTGTCGGCCGTACCGTCAGGCTGTCTGTCTGTCGCCCACCCCCTGACGGACGGACGGACGGGGAGGAGACAGAGAGCTCCAAGAGAAAGAGAGCGAGCTAGAGAGATAAATAACTAAATTAACTATTAATGAGTGATAGAAAGACATGTTTTCCGCCCATACAATCGGACGACTCAAGAAAAGTAACGATGATTTATGGCGGCTAATATCGCTGATGTGAGGATCCTTCCTTCTTCTGGTAAAGTGAGATGTATTTACACAACAATGTTTGCCTTTCCCCACGTCTGCATCGCAAAGTTATTGCTTAAAGTTACAAACCGTTATGTCTTGTGTGGTTATTTATTTTATTTTATTTATTTATTTTGTGTTGATTTCTCCTTTTAAAAGATAAGGCTTTGTATAATAGCGAGTACTGATCACCTCACCTTGAAAGGTAACATTAATCCTCCAGTGGCCTATTAGTATGTCTGAGGGTGAGACACCCATAGACAGGAGTGTTTAGTGCATATTTATATCCAGGGTGAAGCCTAATGGTTCTTTCAGTATTCTGTAGACCCATGCATGATCACGTGCCCACACACCATCAGGCAACCCCACCTGAGCACACACACGCATTAATTAATGGCATCGCTAATGGCTGATTATCCTTGTATCCGTGCTAACCCTTTCTTCCACCTCCAACTTCAATAATACAGGATCACAGGATGTGGGTCAGCAGTGTGCGTGCGTGCGTGCGTGCGTGTTCGTGCGTGCGTGTTCACGCGTGCACGTGCAAGGGGGCAGGCTTTTTCTCCGGAGAACTCTTTATTGCTGAAAATTCTCCATCAAGACGCTGTGGTGAGCAGCTTGTCTGATTAGCGCTGATTACTGGCTAATTGGACTCCTCCAAAACACGATGACCTCTGCATTGTTTACTGATGGGATTAATCACGCTCCGGCGCAAATTTGATAATCCCCACTGAATGCTCTCAGATTCTCTCATTATTTCGAAGGCCTGGTAGCATGGCACGCTGACCCTAACTGATCCCCCCTACATACACACCAAATCCCCCCCCCCCCCAACCCTCACTGCTGCCAGTCAAATGGACAAACAACAGACCCCCGGAGTTTGCTTTGAATACAGACGTACAGTGTGCGCGTGTGTGTGTGTGTGTGTGTGTGTGTGTGTGTGTGTGTGTGTGTGTGTGTGTGTGTGTGTGTGTGTGTGTGTGTGTGTGTGTGTTTTGATTACCCCAGGTTGCCCCCCATAACACCCCTCGCCCCCCCACATTGGTCCCTTCTGTGGTCGTCTCCCGAAATAAGCTTGTTGTAGGCTCGTAGGCTTTCGAGTAGAGGCTTCGAGTCAAGTTGTAGTTTTCTCGGCACACTGCAGCAGAGATGAAACTACAAATGGAGGCTGAACTTGGCAGGCATGCCCCTCCGTCCTCGTCCCCCCCCGCTCTACTATGACTTTATACGCGTTTGCCGTTTACAACGTTGATAAACCCTTATGTCAGAGTTTACTTATTTATATCCTGGTTAACTTAAACAGAACAACAAAAAACAATGAATAATTAAATAAACACCACGTTGCTGGGAGATGCTGGAGCCATCTTGAAAGCGGACCCCAGGGTTACAATCACTCAGTTACCTTGTAAGAATTCCATTATGACGTCAAATGTGACGTGACCACGGCTCATTTGCATACGTCGTGCTGTTGGTTCTCTGAAAAGTCTCCTGTACTCGCTGGTTTGCCCGATGACGTCATTGACGCCTACATTGACGCCTACTTTGCATACAGGGGTTATCCAGGCGAAGGAGGAGGAGCAATGAAAGCAACAAGCGCAAGGGATAGGGAAGGGGCGGGGACTGGAGATGAGGGAGAGAGAGAGGGAGAGAGCTGTGTGAAGTGCAGAGACGAGGGATAACACGAAAAGTGTTAGTCGCCAGTCGCACGAAAAAGTCGCCAGATTTACCGTCAATCGCGAGATCAACTTTTTGGATGCAAGAGCTGGCCTAAAGTCGCTTAATCGAGCGACAACGCCGCCAAATTGGCAACACGGCGGGTAGGGAGGGGACGACCACCTGGACGCTTGATGGATAGATGAGCCCACCAGCGTACAGAGCGGGCCGTCGTAACTGGCGGGCTCCTCCATCCATCAGTCAGCTCAATTGACCCTCCCACTTGGTGATGTCACAGAGTCGCGAGGCAGGTTGGATTCTGAAAACGGTTTGCGATGGCTAATCACCGTCCGTCACACCTGGTGGTGAAACAGGGGCCACTCTAACTAGAGGCAGGCAGTGGTGGGTGTTGGGGGTACGTTTCGGGGTTCTAGAGGGGCGGTGCTTTGGGTGGAGTGAGGGAAAGGTGGGTGCCACTGCATAAAAAAGACAGGGGAGCAGGGGATTTAGATTCAGGGGGCGTCGGTCCTGTTAGGGTGACCTTTTGGGTTTTGGGGGGGTTGGAACAAAGAACGTTGGTTGATAAAAGGAGAGAAGATGGATGAATGGTGATAATGAGGGCATCTGGAGGGGAGGATAGTACATGAAGGTTGTTGTGTTGGACATTGGGGTGGGAGAGGGGGGGGGGGGGGGAGAGAGACGGACGAGGACGTCCGGATTGGTCGTGACACCGCCAGTGAGTGAGAAGGACGGAGCAGATGGAGCCACTGGCGTGTCCCCAAGGGGCCGCCCCCGCCACGTCCAGAGAGCCCTGACAGCGGCAGACAAGGTCGATGGCGCCACGACGCCGACGGCGCCGCACTCTGAGAGCCCGTCCAGAGGCCGGGGGGGGCTGACCCCTCAGGGAGGGAGGGGGGGGGGCGGCGGTTCGGACGCACCAACCCCTGCATCGCCTGGCCTTCCTCTGCTGCCGCCGCTGTCCCTCCTCCTCCTCCTCCTCCCGACGCAGACGGCAGGGAAATGAGCCAAGTTTCTGATGAACTACCCTGACATCTGTCACCCTCCTCGGCTCCTTCTGGGGGTCTCCTTGAGGTCTCCTCTGAGCAGATGAGAACATTTTAGCGGGGAGGAGCAGGAGGAGCAGGAGCCCCCCCCCCCCCACCGACCAACCGCTGGGACCCCAGACATCTGCATTGAGGGAACACACGCGCTGACAAGCTCGTGTCATCCTGAAGAGAGTCGTGGTGCGTGCCCCCCACCCCCCCCCAAACTATATGCCATGAATAATGGCTGCACCGTGGTTCCTTGGTGCGCTCAGGTCACGTTTGTCTGGTTTGACAACCCCGACTAAGTATAACCTCCCCATAAGTGTGGCGTCGGCGACATAAAAAAAAAAGGAAAAGAAACAGACAGTTTTGTGCGTCCCGTCTAGACAGTGTTAATCAACGTCAAAATTGCCTTTCGGTCACCGCGGAGCCACCGGTGTAGCATAGCGCACGCCGCCGACGCTATATCCCATTAACATCGACAACTTTTCACCGCACACGCCTAGGCCTGAGCGGCCTAGCAACGCAGAGAGAACCCCTTAATGAATGCATCATGGAGAGTTTAATGGGACCATGCATCTCCCGCCTCTTAATCTAAGAACATTTTCCATTAGGCTAATCACAAAACACAAATTTCTAAATGCCATGGGATAGTTAGCGGCAATGGCCCTGGACCAGTGAAGCTGTGCCGCCGACTCACAGATAAAGAGGCAGTCCTCTCTTCTCAAATACACCACCTTTTTTTCATATGCCTTTTTGACCCGGAATAGTTCACGGTCTATTAATTTTACAAAGGAAGGAATGGCAGCTGGGATTAGCGACGCAGCATTCCGCTTCTTTGCATTTCTTCTTTTTTTTTTACGATGCTATTAGACCGCTTGGAGAAAATGTAAAAACGTTCCACAGAAAAGAGGATGCATTTAAATTGTGGTTTAGCTAATCGAAAGGGAATATGGAGCGGATGTGATTATCCGATTTCATAAAAAAATATATATAGACATACATCTTGGATGCAGCGTTTTATAAAGGTGATATCTAATCAATAAATCTGTCATCGGACACATTTTGATGTGAACAGAGTGCTCCTGGGTGTCATTTGAATGCCTACACGATTCATCTCCTTGTGATTGATACAAATTGAACCTCTCATTCATTTAGAAAAGGTTCTTATAAGACATTATAGGCTCACGGATGTGCAATAAAGAAGAAAGAAAAAACATTGTCTTTGCCACCAAATTTGCCTGATCTGAAAAAAAGCACCTATGCTTTTACCATTTGGGGAGCATGAAAGACAGCGTCCGATTGCATGAATATTGATCGCAATAGGTCTTTCTCGCTCTCTCTCTGCTGTCTAAATTAGAAGCATTTCCTTTATCAAGTTAGGGAGGCCTAGTCTCCCGAGACCAACCGGATATTCCCATTTATGTTTGGCAATGAGTATTAGTATGGCCCTCCCTGGTTAGGCGGTCATTTATTTCAAAATATGGCCACAGCCTTACATTGAAAAAAAAGAATCCAGATCAGAGTAATCTCGGGCTCATTTTGCTTATGCCGAATCAAGAAAGAAACATAATAATCTTTGAAAATATCATAATTCATTATTATTCATTATTCATTCTTTTTCTGAATTTTCTGTTAGTTATGAGTTAAAACTTCCGCCCCCAAGTGCTGATTGGTCAAAGTATTTTGGGCTTTTGGAAAAGGCTTTCAATGGGATCAAGGCCAGACCGACCTGCAGAGAGGAGCCGAGGGGGAACCGGCGAGGTCGGGATCGTCTCACAAGGCTGAGGCTGACCTGCAGCGTGCAGCCTCCACACATCAAACTGCATCGCTCCATCACAATGAAAAACAAAAGCATCAATCGAACCATTTTGTGTGCGCACTTCAAGAACAGCTCTTGAAAGAGGCTGGTACAGCATAAAAGGTCCAACCAAGTGTGCTAATGGCTCACAATGATACTCCTAATCAATGAGCTCCCAAAACTCTGAAAAATTGCAACCCCTCATGCATTACGTTGAATAATTTGCTAATGGACTTCAGGTTTTTTCAGTCTGTTTCCTATTTTCCGATAATTTTGGATGTACGAAATTAATGTCGACAGCCAGTTTTGAAAATGGTCTAGTATTAAAGAACGATGCAGCTGAAATTGTCCAAAACAGTCTGCAATGTAATACTTTGGGGCCAACCGTCAATGTATGTCATCTTGAAGTGCTTGTGTTAGCCACTGACAGGCTCAGATGATATTCTAACATTAGGGAGAGGATCCCTTGTCTGTTTGTTATTGTCGCCATCCAGGAATCATTGAAGGATTCAAGCATCCTCTGAAACCTCTTTGTTGCAGAACGGCTCCCTATTGTCCTGACAATCTCACCTCTCTTTCAACAGATCTTTAAATAACACTAAGCTATGCTTTATCTATTCCTCGCTCACGTTTCCCCCCCGATCTATTCTTGAAACAACTAAGCTCTCGTGAGGATTGTCAAGTCAAGCAAAGGTAAAGAAAGAAGGTGTTACGTAATTTCTCCCCAAAATAGGATAATTTTTATTCTTTAATGAGCACCCAAACTCCATCTTTAGCACCTGACAATGAGTCATTAGATCTACCCGACTTCTGTACTGAAACCAGTAGACACGTGGTTTAGACGAGGTGAATGGGCACGTATGCTCCTTTCAAATGACAAAAGGTGAAAACAACCACACATACATACACTGTCGCTCATTTTTAGTTGATAAAAAAAAACCAAAAGGTCCAAACTGTTGAAGCACACAAAAAAAAATACCTTGTCCACTCTCTCCCGGCCTTGCCACCATGGGACATGTCCCGGGTCAATTGCGATCAATTGGGTCTCCCCCCCGGGTACGAATTCTTGCAGCGTTTGACAGAAAAAGACCGGTAATTATCAATCGACAGCTGCCGCTTACACACCTGTCTTCTAATTGGCTCCTTAGAGGCCTGCACCCCCCCATCCCTCTCCCTTACCGATAGAGTTCAACCACTCACCCCTCCACAGACGTCCTCGCTCATAGCAAACAAAGCACGTTACAAAAACAGATAAATATGGACCGCAACCTTGAACCTAAAAGACAAAGTGTCCCCGTCTGGAAGAATGGCCCTCATTTTAGCCAGGAAGTGCGTATATACAGTTTGCCTGACTGGGTTCCCTCCCTTGACAGATCTGTGCTTGCGGGCAGAATGCAAACGACATAATTGGGTATGTAAAACCCTGGCTCTATTAGTGGCGCGAGCATAGTTCCTGATAGCCTTCATTGCCGCTAAAGCTCTTCATTAATCTCCGTTCACAAGGTCAAGGAGTCGGCCTGTATGTGGTTCATGAATGAAAAGCCTTCTCTGTAAAGAACGAGGGGCCTGAAGTGACCCTGGCCACATAAATATGAAGGCTGAAACGCTACAGATGGGTGTTGGTGGTTTGATAATGATGGGTGTTTGGGGTTTGATAATGATGGGTGTTTGGGGTTTGATAACAACCTCAAGGAAAATCATCTGAAAGGCCTCTGCAAACATTTATCATGTAGTAATTTACAGACGCTATTTTTCTTTTGTTATTATTTTCATGGTACAATTTATCGGACACTTTGATCCAAAAGAAGCTTGATGAGTGGATGCAGGGTGTTTTATAACGGCCTTATGGAAATCATCTGAAAGGCCTCTGTAAACATTTACATGTAGTAATACACGGACGTTTCGCTAAAATTTTCATTGTACGATTTATCGGACCCTTTTTATCCAAAATACGCTTAATAAGAAAGGCTGAGAACAATAAAGGCAGAGAACCAAACTGGATGAGCTACGAACAATCAAAATGACTCTCGGATACATAAAAAAAAAAAAACAGTGAGTGCAGAGAAGGCGATATGAATCAAATAGAAGAGGTTAGTGGAACTTCTTTATTTGTATCAGTGCGAGATAAGAGATAGAAGGCCTACACTTCAACAAAGTGCAATCCAAATTGGACTATAAACCAAAAGCAAAGAATTGCGCGACAACATGGTGGGAATGAAATGTAGTGGAACAGAACTTGTAATGTAGCCCTTGTCTTAGTGGTAGAAGCGGGCAGAATTATTGACCTGGTCTGTAGCTTTTGTTCCTTTGCGGTATTGTTAAGGTCTGGGCTCAGGAACAAGCTGGACTACTTCCTCTCAATGCTAAACAACAAACGGCTCACTCTGGGAAATGATCAAACTTTTCATGCGCATCGCATTTGACCCCAAAAGAATTCCCCATTTACCAGCGTGGAAAATCCACAGAAAGAGGTAAAGGTTAGTGTTGGCGCTTAATGCGGAGGCAAAAATATCGCTCGCCTGTGCAAATAAATCAGAATGCATCGGGGACCACAGTCTGTACACAGCCTATCCATAACCCAACCAGGCTACATGTGCACATGTCTGGCTCTCTCTCTCTCTCTCGCTCGCTCAATGTAGTTCACACACCGGCTGCACCAACCCTTCAACATAATTTTTTTATTCTTTCATTACCGTTCATGTCCCCGGAAGATCAATCAGGACCCTGAGAGAGTGTGTGTGTGTGTGTGTGTGTGTGTGTGTGTGTGTGTGTGTGTGTGTGTGTGTGTGTGTGTGTGTGTGTGTGTGTGTGTGTGTGCTTTTGAGACTGTGTGTGTGTGTGTGTGTCTCGCTAATTAATGTATGCCCTTTCTTTGTTTGAGACTTCCTAATGGGTTTTGTCCCGTTAGTCCCCCCCTTTCCCCCCTCTTTTTCGGTATCCCCCCCTTCACTGAAGAGTAATGAACGTTGTCCAATGATTATGGGATGGCACCTCACATGTCCTCAGCTGCCCTGCCAGTGCAATTATTAATTGATACATTCGTTTTTTCGTTTAAATGCCCCGTTTGGCTCGTCTGTGTTTTGTTTTGGACCCCCCGCGTAGTCATGGCAACGACACCTGCCTATCCCGACCGATTGTGATTATTTTAATTTGAACTGTTTTGGCGGTTGGCAGAAGCACACGCAACCCATTTGGTCACAGGCAACAGATCAAAAGCGATGCGGTACCGCCAACACGAGACACTGTGTGATGCCTGTGCGTGTGCGTGTGCGCGCGCGCGTGTGTGTGTGTCTGAAACGTGCACCCCCTCTTTGATTTTCTAAGAGGAAATGAGCCACGCCACACTTTGCGTGATTGCTCCAAATGGAGGGGGCGGGGTTAAGGAGAGGTGACGGAAGGGTATGTGTGTGTGTGTGTGTGTGTGTGTGTGTGTGTGTGTGTGTGTGTGTGTGTGTGTGTGTGTGTGTGTGTGTGTGTGTGTGTGTGTGTGTGTGTGTGTGTGTGTGCGCGCGCGCGCGTCTGTGTGTCTTTGTGTGTGGTAACGATGGGACATGAATCTGCATTTAAGCCAATGCTGCATCTTCTACTTCTAATACACTGTTTGGTTGCAGCCAGTTAAGTCTCTCTCTCTCTCTCTCTCTCTCTCTCTCTCTCTCTGTTAAGGACACGACTCAAAGGACCCCTCTGGGGGGGAGATGGGATCGCTGGGGCGACTGGAGGTTATGTATTCAGGAAATAAATCCCTGTAATTAATTCGGGGTTCCTCGGCCGATCCAGACGCTTTCCGGTGGCTCGCCCTCAGAGGGAGACGGGCTGGGATCACAACCAACCAACGGGTTGGATCCACATCCAAACAGCGCTCCCATGAGCATCACTGTCAATGGGAGACGGGTGGGGGGAGAAGAGAGAGAGAGAGAGAGAGAGAGAGAGAGAGAGAGAGAGAGAGAGAGAGAGAGAGAGAGAGAGAGAGAGAGAGAGAGAGGGGGAAGAGAGAGAGAGAGAGAGAGAAAAAAGAGAAATTGACAGAGAGCGTTTTCTCCGACTTTACTCAACATTGGTTATCAGTGCATTGATCTAGACTGTATGTTTGAGTGTAACCGAGTGAGTCTCGTTGAGCAAATAACTGGGTGACAGAACGAATTACGAATTAATGAATGCAATGGAGGAAACGATCAAGTGAATGTATTTGCACAAGAGGCATAATACAAACATTTGAAACATTGTTTCTGTCATTTTTGAGATGTGTGATGAATTCAGAAAACTGGGACAAAACTGCGAATGCAATACATTTTACCCAAGTTGTTGGAAAAATGCACTAGCATGAAAATACCTACACTGACAACTAAGCTAAAATCTTTATTTGATCCGTATCTTTGGACTGGATCTGATCTCCTGACCATTCTTGTACTGTTTCAGTTTGACCGTGGGGTTGGACAGGCCCACCTTAAAGGCTGCATACCCCCACTGGGTAGGCAGCCTCAAGCTTTTGAGCAGACGCTTCAGAGATAGAAAAGAGAGACCATCCAAAAGACATTTTCAGCTCTTCACCGAATCGAGTTTTCTGGGAATGATGTGCCTTCAGTAAGGACACGACCCAACTCATTGTCAATTATTTTCTTATTTTATATTTATTATCTTTTCTCTCTACTAATCGTTGTTGTCTGAATAAATGTAGGGGGGAGGGGGAAGAAGACTCGAGCCCAAAATAAATGTGTCGTTGTACTTTACATTACTGCCAATAATGTCTAGATGAGCTGTTCCAAGAACCAAAGAGAACGGAAAAAAAAAAGAATACAGCTTGGACTTCAATTTCATATCCAAATATCCACATGGCTCAGAGTAGGTATTATGGCCCGCCAGCGCCCATAGCCGGCCCCGATCCCCACCGGTCATCATCGTCATGGCGACGGAGAGATTTTAATCACGGAGACGGAAAATAAAATAAAAGTATAACCCCCCCAAACCCCCCCCCCCTAAAAAAAACTTTATAAAGCAAGAGAGTTTATGGGAGCAACAAAGAAAGTCTTGCAAGTGCAATCAGAGCCACTGTGGTCCCTCACAGAGTGCTCACAGCAGAGGAGTGCACTCACTGCACACACACACACACACACACTGACGGTGGCTTGGTGTCAGATCGAGGTTGTCGGGGGGGGGGGGGGGTTGTGCGGAGATCTCATGGTGAGAGGATAAGGATGGCTGGGAGGCTGCCTGGTGCTACAGAAGATATCCGGGGGGAGCCCGAGTCTGGCTTTCTTCTGCTCCAACAACCACACACTCAGCCGCTGTGCATCAGCCTTACGCACACAAAATCACACGGCGCGCACACGCACACACACACACACACACACACACACACACAGACGCATGACGCACGTGCACACACAGGATGAGACACATTAACACACACACACACAGATATGAGTGTGAGTGTGAAGGCGCATCAAACATGAACGAACATTATTAAACAATGAATAAATAAAAAAATAAACAAAGAAATATGGGAATGGGAATGAAACCTTTTATCCAGGGTGCTTCACAATGCTCTGAGTGCATCTGTTCCTAGCCTGGGTCGGGGGGGGGGGGGGGGGGGGGGGGGGGGGGCTAACACACACACAGACACACACATACACACACCCACACCCACACACACACATGAATACACAATAAATAAATAAGTATATGGCATTCGGTGGATGCTTTTATCAAAAGTGTCCTACAATATTTTTGAGTGCATATAGTTGGAATAGCACACAGGCAAGTGCACACAGACACACACACACACACACACACACTGAAGGGCAGATCTCACCCTTCAACACATTTTCTAACACACACACGATAAGTCGGCACCCTTCCAACAGAATATAACAAAAACAGACTTGGTAAATCTAAACAATTTGTACACACACACACACACACACACACACACACACACACACACACACACACACACACACACACACACACACACACACACACACACACACACACACACACACACACACACACACACACACAGACGGGTGTGTTTAGATTGATGACGATACCCTAATGAACACAAACACACACACACACACTAATTGAGCGAGTACATGGATTTCGTGTAGCTAGCAGTGTGTTCGCAAGCAATGCCCCCCCCCCCCCCCCCCCCCCCCACGGCTAAGAATCATTACCAGTCCGTGTGTGTGTTGTTGCCCAGCAGGAGACGTCGGGGCAGACTGGCGTCGTTTGGGATTAAAGTATTATTGCTGCACATCAAAGGGGGGTAATAGCCCTGCGATACACCGTCGAAAAAGTGTAATCTTGTTTTTTCCCCTCTCTCTCTCTCTCTCTCTCTCTCTCTCTCTCTCTGTGGTTTGTTTCTCCCTTGAAGACGTCAGATTCCCACGAGCCTCAGGTAAAGGGGCTGAGATACATTAGATAAACACACTGCCGGAACGCCCTGCGGCACGCCATAAACAGAACTCCTGCTGCCGGAGTCGAACCCAAAATAAAAGTACATCCCAAACTTTGCCACCTTTTTTTCCACTCGCAGCGTTTCGGATGAGCATACACGCTATGAATATTGGAGCATTTCTTCCACTTTTTGTCCCGCTTGTTGTCGGGATAAGTCATCCATGAGGGTAAAGCCAAGTCAATTTATTTTCCACGCTTTATCAAAGTCCCCGGTCTCATCTTGGCAACCTATGATTTCCCTCATTGACTCTTATTTTGATACAGCCTGCATAAAGTTGATTAAACAACATTTCATCCTCCTTCGCTCCTTCAGAACAAACTAATCGGCAGCTCCTCACGAGAACGGCGGGGAAGAGGAGGGGAGGCGGGGTCAACACGGGGCAGATCTCAGAATACAACAAAATCAGGGGTGCACCGATTGATAATCAATCAGTGCCTACTGCCTTTTCGACCGGTACCCCCGGTGTCAGCAGCCTCAAAAGCTAATATGGTTCACAAAGGAGGTTAAACATGACCCCAGCCCGCCCTGCCCTCGCTTAGCATCGGGTATGTCGGCCTCTGCCAGGACTGCAGGAAGAACAACATTTAAATAGCATTCTTTTTTCTGTGTTTTTTTGGATGCGCCCCGGCGATCTCTGCGGGGATCTAGATGACTAAGTGCTTTACGGATGGAAAAAGAAACGGCCTAGTCAGCGGTTGTGGACCAAGGCACCCAGAGAACACACACCAGAACCTTGGCTTTTGATGTCGTCGTCCTCCCCCCCCTCCCCCCCCCCGCCTCCCTCCCAGCTGACGGGGAGAGCAAAGCCTGCCACCAACACACACGTAAACACAAACACACAAACACACGCACACAGTGGTTGTCTACTCTAGACGACACCGAGCGACCTCTGCGGACGGAGTCACGGGGGCCTGCTGACGAATGGTGCTCACAAGCAAGGTGACTCTTGGCCCCTGTGGGGTCACACACACACACACACACACACACACACACACACACACACACACACACACACACACACACACACACACACACACACACACACACACACACACACACACACACACACACACACACACACTGTACTTTATGTTTCTGTGTGGGTGTGTTTTGTGACAACACAGATGTTGGTGTGGCTTTTTTATGCGTGTGTGCGTGTGTGTTGGCGCGTGTGTCAGTTGCATATACTTGTTTAAAGTTCAGTTTAAAGTCTTGCGCTTATGAATAACATGAATGTTAATTGGTTTGTTCCCTAGGTTCATTTACCTTTAACTTCCAAAAAGATGACACATTTTTCAAAAATATTTCTAGTTTCAATTTGACAAAGGGAAGCTCTTAATAAATCACAGCTTAATAAAGCACAACTAAAAAAGTAAAACTGTATAATTGTGCTTTTGTGTTGGGTAACTTTTGCTTTAAAGTTCTAATGACATTTTGGGGTTTCACAAATACACAAAAACATATATGAGAATAACACACACATAAATAACATAATGCTCCCACACACACACACACACACACACACACACACACACACACACACACACACACACACACACACACACACACACACACACACACACACACACACACACACACACACACACACACACAAACACAGTAAGCAATAGCTGTTATCTAGTTGATGAAAATAGCTCTATTTGGCAGAAGCCTCTTAGGACTAGGAGATAGCGGTGGAAATTAGGGTATATAAAAGCCTTCCTACTGGGAACAACAAAAGCCATTAATGCTCCGTGTGTACTTCACGTGTGTGTATGTGTGTGTGTGTGTGTGTGTGTGAGTGTGTGTGTGTGTATTTGTGTGTGTCTGTGTCTCTCTGTAAGTGCGGAATACATATGGATGTGCTTGTGTGCATTTACCGGCTGAACACTATGCTGGCGTTTGTGTGCGAGCACGCTGGTTTTGTGCCAGCTTGCACGCGTGTGTGTGTGTGTGTGTGTGTGTGTGTGTGTGTGTGTGTGTGTGTGTGTGTGTGTGTGTGTGTGTGTGTGTGTGTGTGTTTGTGTGTGTGTTCATGCACGTGCATCTTTTGTGCTGAGTGGCTAGAGGTGAGGAGTCACAGGATTTAGAGCCCTCCAACAAATCCACTCACACCCCTTTCCTCTGTTTAGCGCTCTCTCTCCTTTATGTAGAGGTCTCTCTCTCTCTTTCTCCCCTCTGTTTAGCGTTTTCTCCCCCCTCTGTTTAGCAGTATCTCTTTCTCTCCTGTTTAGCTCTCTCTCTCTCCCTCTCCCTCCCCCTCTCCCTCTCCCTCTCCCTCTCTCTCTCTCTCTCTCTCTCTCTCTCTCTCTCTCTCTCTCTCCCTCTCTCTCTCTCCCTCTCTCTCTCTCTCTCTCTCTCTCTCTCTCTCTCTCTCTCTCTCTCTCTCTCTGTTAAGCGGTCTCTCTCTCTCTCCTCATGTTTAGCTCTCTCTCTCTCGTTCTCTTTCCACCTCTTCTCGGTTTGACTCTCATGTCTCATGCTCTCACTCTAACGTGGTCCGTTTGGCTCCCTCCATCCTCTCATTCCATCCCCCTCTACTCAGCCCACCCCCTGTGTAGAGCTCTCTCTCTCTCCCTCCCTCTCCCCATCTCTCCCTCTCTCCTTCCATCCGTTAGCCCTCCACCTCCTTCTACTCCTGCGTCTCTCTCTCTCTCTCTCTCTCTCTCTCTCTCTCTCTCTCTCTCTCTCTCTCTCTCTCTCTCTCTCTCTCTCTCCATCCCTCTCTTTACGTCCTCTCTCCCCTCTCTCCCTCTCTCTCCACCTCCATCCCTCTCTTTACGTCCTCTCCCCCCCCACCCCCCTCCCTCTCCTACTTTCCCATGGTTTTGATTTGGAAGCAGAACTCAATTCCACACACCCTGAGAGCCGTTGATAAGGGGCCCCGGCGGGTTCCACTGTGGCCCCGTAGAGGAACACAGTGTGCCCGCAGAATGGCAGAAAATCGAATTCCTCAGAAGACAATGAGGTCCATTTGTACAGTTAAGCCCGGATGAAAGGACCACATTTAGCCCGCGCGAGGTCTCAGCCGCCTTATCTCTGCCTGCTGGTCCATTGTCGCCCAGAGTGAAAGAAATACAAATTACGTAAGAGAGGGGAAAGTTGCTGTTGTTTTTGTTGTTTTAATTACGAGGAGAAGCCCCCGTGCTTCCAGATATTATCCCTTTCAGTACTTATTTTAGAGCTGTTTAAGAGAATGGGTTTTATTAATGTGGAATTCATTGAATTTGAGTGCTGCGCCCATATATGGAGTTGTTCCTGAGAGGCTGCTCTCCAGGGTCCTGAACCATACCGATACCCTCCTCATGCTGTCGTGGATAAACAGGTGCTTCACAATATGAATACAAATACTAAAGCTATACAAATACTAACTTAACAAGTAGGACGTGTTTTTTTCAGACCATAAATAACAAGATGAAGTGCATGCCAATAAGGGACATCTTAAAGGCGTCATTGCATCATTTTTTCATAATTTTTTGCGGTGGTCACTAGTAGCAACGAATGACCTGTGAGTCGGTTTTGGTGAAAACAATGCTCTGGTGCTCCTGTTTCACGCTGTTCTAGTGTGGTGGAGGAGGTGGGCGGGGAGGAACGACATGAATTTGGCTCTTACTCATGAATATTCATGACATGCAAATGTATCACCTCTGATTGGCTAACAGCACTGTCCATCAGAGTAATAATACCAAAAACTTCCAGAGAGACTCAGAGAGAAGGAGCGAGAGACACAGAGAGAGAGAGAGAGAGAGAGAGAGAGAGACAGAGACAGAGACAGAGAGAGAGAGTCACAGAGAGAGAGAGAGAGAGAGAGAGAGAAAGAGAGAGAGAGTCACACAGAGAGAGAGACACACAGAGAGAGGGAGAAGGAGAGAGTCACAGAGAGAGAGAGACACAAAGAGAGAGAGAAGGAGAGAGGGAGAAGGAGAGAGTCACAGAGAGAGAGAGACAGAGAGAGGGAGAGAGTCACAGAGAGAGACACAGAGAGAGGGAGAAGGAGAGAGAGTCACAGAGAGACACACACAGAGAGAGAGAGAAGGAGAGAGAGTCACAGAGAGAGAGACGGAGAGATCCCTTCACAGCGGGCATCGCGGCCCGGGCCCTCCCGCGTCTCCCGTCGTGCCCCGTGGTGAATGAATGAATGAATGAATGAATGAATGAATGAATGAATGAATGAATGAATGAATGTCCAATCCAACCATTTCTTCCTCAACTCTTCTTTCTTGGCCAAGAGATGCAACGTTGATTTGTTATCGCGACCAATAGCACAGACACAAACTTGTTCCGCAATGTGAGCACCTTGCTGTTACCTCCTACCTGCCGAGATGGGCTCTGTGTCACCTGACCTCAAAATCTATATTGTCTATCCGTGGGCCGTCACAAGCCAAGGTGGGCGAGGCCATGCTGGCAATCGAGGCCGAGGAACATTTTCACGCTCGGTATGCATATGCAACTCTGAGTGACATAGAATATAACGAATTCGACTAAATATCGGATACAACAATAATTATAGTTATAATGTATTTGAACACCTGTCTAGTGTTAATCGCTAGTATTCCTGATCAAAAGAGAAAGCCTATTTCCGGCCTGAAATGAACGACACCAGTCCTTTGGGGATTAAACCAGCGCAAATGTTTAACAACCGCTAAGCCGCTTCAACCTTATCTGCATCCGACACAAAAGTTGAGTGAGTTAGTCCTCGCACGGGCTTGCCAAAAACGCACTTTAACTTTTCCCATCATAGACAGACGACGGCTGCGATCGCTGGAACCAATTATAACAAAAGTACAGTCTGGCTAATTGATAACATTGTGCGATATAATGTGGGATAATCAGCAATAAGGGAACACGGTTGGCGGCGTGTGGGTCCAGGCGTGTGTGCGGTGAGGCGCGACGCCATTAGCGCGGGTTTCTCCTCATTACCTAAACGTCACATTGATTCGTCCAATGGTGCGGTAAATGGAACAGGGCCTCCGGTCAATGATCCATCTGTAAATGCTTTTCTTGTGTCCTGTGAGTGTGGGCGGCGGCATCACGTCATCGCCCTGCCCAGGCACACGCACATCTTACACACACTACACACCATCAACACAATCACACCTACCGCCAAATGCACTGTCTACACTTTCCTAGCCTATCATGTTTCAAAACCAGCCCGGCTCCTAAACATATCGATGTATCTGTGTAAACGTTTCTTGCGCTTTTCCTTATGATCGCTATAGTGCTCTCGGTGGGGGGGGGGGGAAGAGAGAGAGAGAGAGAGAGAGAGAGAGAGAGAGAGAGAGAGAGAGAGAGAGAGAGAGAGAGAGAGAGAGAGAGAGAGAGAGAGAGAGAGAGAGAGAGAGAGAAAGAAAACGATAGCCGATGGGATGTACTCGGTTGTTTGTATACAGTACACGAGGCAAAGAACTGGGCAGAGAGCCGGATGCGAAGGCCTTACTCATATAGATCGTGAACAGAGAACAGGAGAGAATAGCAACCCTTCATTGTATCGTCACTGTCTACAAAGGTTCCCTGCAGAGCGCCTGGGCAACAGAAGCTAGTTTTAGAGCAAATAGCTGCTTATCCTCCTCCTTCCTCCCTCTCTCTCTTTCTCTTCGACTCCCGTACCCCTTTTTCCACAAAGGCAAGATGGAAATGGCGCCGTAATGATGTGTTTGCCACAAGGGGCCTGGCGTGACCTGCTGTGACATTCACAGGAATCTTCTTCCAGTGCACCCATGTGTTCGCTGACATTTCTAGGGTTCCTCTCCACCTGTAACTGGCTCTCTCGCCTCGGCCTCCCCCAGCCCCTAGTCCTCCCCCAGCCCCTAGTCCTCCCCCAGCCCCTAGTCCTCCCCCAGCCCCTAGTCCTCCCCCAGCCCCTAGTCCTCCCCCAGCCCCTAGTCCTCCCCCAGCCCCTAGTCCTCCCACAGCCCCTAGTCCTCCCACAGCCCCTAGTCCTCCCCCAGCCCCTAGTCCTCCCCCAGCCCCTAGTCCTCCCACAGCCCCTAGTCCTCTCTTGGGCTTGGGTTGGGGTTAGGGGGTGTCATACATATACGACCTGTTAAGACCTTTGAGACTGTAATGGTGACTAAGGGCTATACAAATACAAGTGAAGTGAAAAGGCTTTTCTCTCTCTCTTGCATGTAAATATATCTTAGGGTCTCCATATTTGGGCCCTGTGATGTCGGAAGTGCCGCTGCCAGACGAAAGAAGGGAGGGGAGTTGAGGGGAGGTGAATAAAGTCTTGATGAGCTCAGGTTTTTTTTTTGGCAGGGTCCCGCCCGCGAGGAATAGAGGGAGAGGCAGAGAGATGTTTTATTGGCATTGATTGGAACATTATGCTGTGCATTGTAGGAGGATTATTACATTAACTGCTCTCACTTAATCACATTGAGAGCACGAGAACAAGATGTCATATGTCGCAGTCTCCCTGACGACACTGCATTTTATTCCTCATAGGGGATTGGCTGTCTTGGTCTCCCCAGAAGCTGTCCAGCTTCCCTAATAAAGGTTTGTGGGTTTTTTCGGGGGGAGGGGAGATGTGTGGGGGGGAGAAGAGAGGGGAGTCTATGATTTATGTTGTGTGCCCGCTCAACACAATAAGTGTGCGGATGTTCCCAATTGTCGAGTTTCTCCATTTCCCCCCCGTTTGTTTTTTGAGATGAACTGCCAACGTTCTCCGGAGAACAATAAGGAAAAAAAACAACGAAAAACCGAAACGGAAAATGCCACTCCAGCAAACCCTGGTGGCCGGCGTGCAGAGGTTGTATTTCCGCACGTGTTCCTCAACATCCTTTACTCTCAGCTCCCTGACACCTGCTTGAGGGATGACCCCTCAAGAAGGCCTTTACAGCTTCAAAAAACTGTAAAGTAAAGTAAAATGTTTTTTTTTTACTTGGTATGCCTACTACGCTACTATCCCTCGACAGTGGCCCTCACCGTGTGGGCGGGTGGGGCAAATTGTGCCTTGTCAGTATCTATAAAACTATTGCACCTTGGAGTCCGACACTTATCTGCTCCTGTCTCTTTAGCTACCTCTCTACTGCGTTTTAACGCTCTCTCTCTATTGCGTTTTAACACTCTCTCTCTCTCTCTTCTGCTTTCTATCGCTCTCTCTATTGCTTTGTAAGTCTTCTCCTCTATTGCCCTCCTACTCTCTCTCTCTATTGCTTTCTAACTCTCTTCTTCTCTATTGCTTTCTAACTCTCTTGTGCGTTCGAACTCTCTCTCTATTGCTCAGTTACTCTCTTACTCTCTTGTCTGTTTCCTAACGGTCTGTATGCTCAGACTGATGTGCCTTGATGTCAGTGTGGTCCTTATTGCAAGACCGGTCCTCAACCAGATTCCTAGCGTGAAATCGAAATGCTCAATTTATTCTGATGTTAAATGATGACTAATGACCATTGAGCAAAGGCGATTGCTGCAGTGAAGCTGCCTCCAGGGAGAATAATGGTGCAACACTGTTAACCCACTCCCCCCCCCCCCTTCATGGCTATTAAGTGCTTTGTGCTGTTCTGCAGGTGTCATCATAAGCAAAGTGCACCAGGTGTCAACAATGCCATTGAGCTTTCTAAACTGTTGCCAAAAAAATAAAATAAGGACTTGAAAGCTGCCTCATAGCTTACCAAGACATTAAAACAACACTGATTAATATTCCATGGTTTAGCCTTCTTGCACAGGCCAAAATAGACCATTATTCCTGCAACAATGCAAGGGCCAATTGAAATTCTCCATTGTCCACTTTGCACAATTCACCAGCCGCGAGGAGAGGCTAATTTCTTCAGAGGATAAGCAAAAACCCTGCTGCGGTTGCATTCGAATGCCGCCGCCAAGAACGGGAATTTGTGGGTGGCAGAAATATGATCATTACACTCCCAGTGTCTCCGAAGGAACTAAACGAAACGCACACATATACACACACACTGCCATGCAAACACCTTCATATACATTGCCAAACACACACAAACATACCTTCATATACATTGCCAAACACACACAAACATACCTTCATATACATTGCCAAACAAACACACAGGACTACAAAAATACACACACACACACACACACACACACACACACACAGCTCAACAACCACACAGCCGGAGGCCCCCTTGTTCTTTGCTCCATCCCTTTTTCTGCAGTCAGAGATTCTCCCCCCCCCCCCCACACTTCTCCACTGTGATAATTACCCATGCTGCTCTCTGACGGTTCATTTGCATAATCATCAGCAGCCACTCAGGGGTGACACACAAAGGAATATAATGAGGAGGCATCAGAGAAACAAGAAGCATCTCACCAGGCCCGCGCAGAACTGTGCCGAGACGGACCGCCTTTGTTTTCATGATTTAATCTTTTTTTCATCTAGAAAACCCCACGCATGTAAAACAACTACTGTAGGAGATGTATTGATTATCCATCCGAGTGTGTGTGTGTGTGTTGGTCTGTGTGCACATGTGTGTATATACGTGTGTGTGTGTGTGTGTGTGTGTGTGTGTGTGTGTGTGTGGAAGTGAGTATTTTGCGTGTGTTTGGGTGTGAGGAAAAAGGGTGGGTGGGGGGGGTTATTGGTATACTTCATCCCCGAGCGCTTAGCATTGCTGACTGCACCGCCAGACGCATACAGCGAAGGGGGTCGGTGGAGAGAGTTGGGCCGGCCAATCGGAGCCACAAACACAAGCTGCTTTCTATTCATTTGGTTTTTCTCCAGGACATTTTTCAAAGCTTTTTTTTTTAAATTGTGCTGTGTGAGGTACGCTCTGATTGTTCCTCAGACTCACTTGCGAGACACCTTGGATCAAAGCCACAGCTAAGTGACTAAATGTAAATGTTTCTCCTACAGTCGATTCGACACACAGGGGGTGGTTCACACTGAGGCAGGAAGGACTCATCCTATGGTTGCAACCTATCTTCAACTCCCCAGCCCATAGGTACTGGGTTCAATCCCCCCAGTCAGTCCTAATCCCTACTTGCTCCTTAACAACTGCATGACATAATTATAAAACTGCAGGGCCTTCGAAAAGGGAGGTAGGGTTAATTCATCACAAAGACATGCAAGAAAATGTAGTCATTAAAACACAATGGAAAACACCCCCTTATTCTATACAGCGACATAAGGCCAGTTATGTAAGGCCTGGACGACAGAACGTATTATCTTTGGCACTCTTAAAAGAGGCGGAGCTTGAGTTCAGCAGAGCACTTTGCCTCCATACACTCATCTCCTGTGTAGCCTAATCTTTCGGTCAAATCGCCTCATCAGAACGACAAGGTTGTAGAAACAAAGGAAAAATAATGTGAATCTTCTTTCTGCCTCACTAAGGAAAATGTCCTCGCTCAGGATCTCTGGCTCGACTCTCTGATGGCGTAAGGAGAAGCAGAGGTCTCAGCCGCTGCCTATTTTCCCGATGGAAGAGCACTTTATGTGGCAACAAAACAAGGGTTATGCACGCACATCAAAAGAAGTGACACACAGGCATCGATCAAAAGGCTTCACGTTTTCTCAGTCATTCCCGATGAATACATATATCTCTTTATATAGATAGATGTATCTAGATGTATAGACTCTTTGAAGTTAACAATACTTATGTTCTTTATTAGGTCAGAATTTCGTGTATTTAATAGATCATTATTACAGTACGCTTTTGCATGAAAAACACCAAATTCAGGAAGTGATTAGTCATTCTGTCAGCACTGGAGGTGGTTTAATATTAAAAAAAGAAGACGCAAAAAACAGGAAAAAGCTGAAACAAATAAACTGTAGGCTACCACTGCCAAGTAGAAAAAGCTTTGCCTCAGCACCCTCAGCTCTGTCCAGTTTCTTAGTAAATTTCCGTTACATAATGACTCAACACCCCCACGCCCCCCTCCCCCCCCCACTGAAGGGTGACACTTGTTTTTTAGGCGACACCCGGCACATTATGCATTCTGTCATCACGCGAGCGAGCGAGAGACATCCACCCGCAGAGCAGTCAGGCAAGCAGGGCCCTTTCAAGGAGAGATCAGCGCAACAGGACAGCCTTCCACACACACACACAGAGAGACACACCCACCCACACAAAAACACCCACACAGAGACACACACCCGGCTCAACACAAATGAGAACAACTTTCGGTTTCTTCCGAATTTAAAGTAGGCAAAACAATAACAAACAAACAACTCGACCCGCGTAAAGTTAACAAAACCCCACATAGCTCTCACAGACACCGGGCTGTATGGCGTTTGATGTAGTTTTTGTCGTTTAAACGGTTGTTATTATACAGTTTTGGGCAGCTTGGTCCATCAGACCTAATTTTCCCTTGCAGGACTATCTGCCAATTTACGACCCCCGACAAACAGGAGGACTTGGAAACCCCAGCATTGTGGGAACTGTAGTCAGGTGGACGAAAAACAAGTGATGGAAAAAGATGAGTGGAGAAAGGGCTAGAAAGAAACAGAAAAAAGAGAGAGAGCGAGCGAGAGCGAGAGCGAGAGAGAGAGAGAGAGAGGCTGAGGTTAAGCAACAACCTCAGGAAACATTCCTAAACCTCGGCTCTCACGGTAGGAGCAAAACTTCAAGCTTTATATCCTAAACTTTGTGTTTTAGACAGGGGCTTTGGAACAAGGGAGGATGACGAGGAATACAAATGTTAGCCTTGCCTTTGACGGGAAGGGAGAGGGGTGGAACACGGGGATTATGCCGGGGCATTAGTTTGTTTCTTGTGAGGAGAAGTACCTTTTGACAAGGGCATCAAAGCTACAGCAGCCTGCGAGGTGGAGGTGAAATGTGCCACGCTACGGCTTAGCTCCGTCGTTCATCACAACGTGCTCCTCCTTTGCCACAAGGGCTTGTAACAGGGCTTGTTTGGCTCTTTTTTTTTTACGCATTGTTTAGCAATAAGGACCGAAGAAAGAACTATTTCGTAAATGGACTATTTCAACATGTTTTTTCCCTGTATAATTAAATGTAAATTAGCTCTGTAACCGACTGACTTAATGAGGTTTTAAATGAATACTTTTTTGCAATGTTACAATGAGTATTGATTAGAGCGGTTAATACGACCACGCACGAACCAAATGCACTCAAAGCTATAAAAAAATTAACTGTGTTTACGTGTGTGTATGTGTTTGTGTGTGTGTTTACGTGTGTGTGTGTTTATGTGTGTGAGTGTTTATGCGTGTGAATGTTTATGTGTGTGTGTTTACTTGTGTGTGTGTGTTTGTGTGCGTGTGGGTCAGCGACCGTGGTTTCTGCCGTGTATTCCACATCGTGGGCACCGCTCGGTCCTTGTCCGGGTTTATCTTTCGTGCGGTTCTCTGGAGACGGAGGCTGTCGCTCAGAGAGACACCACTTGGATCAGCTGTTAAGCTCAAACCAATCCAAGCACGAGAAGGGAAACCGGAATGAGCAAAGCAGGGCACACACACAAAGATCGGCAAATAATAACTTTTCCGCTTCATCTCATCTGATCATCTTTCACATTTTGGCGATTAAACGTAGCAA
>NC_079430.1:17012172-17042172 GCF_026213295.1 Gadus chalcogrammus
TGAAGGGCTAACGACTTGCAAAAGAATGGTTGACCATTCAGTGACTGATGACTTTTCTGTGGATTTTTCTTATGTTACTGGTAGTTAAAGTGCACAGAGACTGAGAACGGTATGGACTTGCTCCACAAACGTTTAAACGTCATGGAATGTGATCCGATTACATATAAGAGAATTAGTAAGAAGTAGTAAGAATGCATAGGAAAGCATGGCTCGTAATGCATAGACGTTATTAATATGATCTGCAAAATCACATTACTTATCGGTATAATGAACGCATTGCAGCACAGAGCGTCCATGGGTTTTATACAAGTAAGATAATGCAATCATTTTATTGTACTCTATGCACAATAAATGGGCATGAATTATGCAAACCAACAATGGCACATTTAGGACGTGTACAGCGATAATGCATATATAAATACAGCTCTTACACAGCAAGGAATTCATTGAGATTAATTAGCTTGAAGTAAACTTAATAGGAAATGGCCCATAATAACCCATTTTATGTTCCATGTGGAACAAAGGGTTTTCTGTATGCAAATAAACATTCTAATGAGCGTTAATGCTCCCAATATATATGTTTAAAGTAATGGGGTACGAGACCCTGAATTAACAACTAAGTTGAGATCTATAAATGATGTTCCAGAATAAAAAATGGATTTGGAACTGGGTTGACATTTTCTAATTGCAAGTGTTTATTACAGGTTATTACACAGCTAGGTTGTTTACTAGATTCTGATTGGTCAATTAGGAAATCCAGCGGTCTGTTGCCATGGACGCCATTTCCAAACTGTAGAATAGAAGGGACTGGTGTGACATACTGCTAGCATCACATGAGCTGGGTGTTTTTTGAGGGCAAACGAGAATAGAAACAAAACGACAGCGCTTTGAATAGAATCGTTTTCCACATACTGCGACCTGTGATGGGAGTAATACAACTCTCAGATTGGTAGTCACTCTGATTCAATCTATCATCAGTGTGCCCAACAGTCATAACATATTAGCCGCTTCTCTTAACCTACTAACCTCTAGTAGCCTGTACAGAGTTAGCCTGACATCGCCGGACCAATCCACAGATAATCTTTACGCTGTAACTTGGCGTAAAGTCTGGAACCTCAGTATTTCCAATGTCCATGCCGAGTGGAGTCACCCACGGAATCGTCCCTACAACCAATCAACGCAATGTGTGAGACATCAGCGGCGGCCATCTTGGTTGTCTCTGAACATAGGGTAGTATCGCATCAAACCCAGCCGTGTTAGATAAACCGTTGTGATGGGCCCAAACTGTGCCCGGTCTGCTGGAGATGTGTCCAGACAGGAGGGGAGCCAGATGCATGTGCCAGAGCAAATAAAACAGCAGCAGGCAGATTAATTTGGTTCAAAGGCTAGTGCAGAGTAGCTAGCACAGAGAAGCTATCGCAGAGAAGCTAGCCCAGAGAAGCTAGCACAGAGTAGTTTTCGCTGACCTAACTTTTCCCCAAATCCTGTTGAGACCAGCTGTGAACCTTGAAAAATATAATTTCAATGCTTTCAATGCAAAGCATTGTCCCGATTAGAATTGATGCTTTTCTCTAAGCGAGTTGTCACTCAGTCGTTACATTTTCACCACACTCTGTAAGACCGTTATTGTGTTCTAATAGGCGACTGAAGGCTGCTTTGAGCAATAGGAGTTCTGTTGCTGCCGAGCGAACCTCAATGAAGCGATATCAGACCCTGACAACAGAACAATTATAAACAACATAACATGTTACATGATTCTTCTAGATCTTTCAGCATGAAAAATAAATTTTTCCATGCATCAATGTGATCATGCTGTGTTTGTTGTAATATTAACAAAGCACCGTTTTTACGGGAGCACAAATAACACAAAGTCCTTTTTGGAAACACTTTCAGCTATTTTAAGTCATATATTATTATAATACTATTTTAAGCCTTATAATACCAGGCCTACTCAGATTTGCCCAGGCCTTCACATACGCCAGGGGTATCCACCACAACTGGATCTATACACGAAATAGCCTGCACATGCAGTATTTCATAAAGTTAAAACTGACACGTGTGCAATTATATATAAGTCCCCACAGGTCAGGTACAGGTGTGTTCATACTTAAAATCTATCAGAAGAAAATTATTTCGACAAAAATAACACCTTCTGTGTTGACAGTCAACACATGCCGTCTGTCTTTGTGTGTGTGTGTGTGTGTGTGTGTGTGTGTGTGTGTGTGTGTGTGTGTGTGTGTGTGTGTGTGTGTGTGTGTGTGTGTGTGTGTGTGTGTGTGTGTGTGTGTGTGTGTGTCATCCTCCCCCTTCACTGACCTCCAGGAACATCGGTGTGCACTGTGTAGGCCTACAACAATCCCTTCAAAATACTCATGGGAACCTAAAGTCAGGCTGGCGCTTGCACTAATAGGTACAGATATCCGTTTTCTTCCCTCACCCTCACCCCACCCGCCCACTCCCTCCCTCCATGCGCCACCCTCTCGATCTCTTCCCCTCAAAAACCTCCAAGAGTCGAAGACATACGTACATGAAAAACAGGCTCCTTCCTTTCCTTCCTTTTGGATATGAGTGACGGGCGCTCTCGACCAATCGGCGCCGCGGACCCGGCAAACACTCGGCCCCGCTCCTCTCCCGCCATTGGCTGTCCTGCCGCGCTTCGGGTTCGTCGCGATATTAATGACTGCTGAGGAGGAGACGGCGGGCGCGTCGACGTCTATGTGGTGGTCCGCATGACACTTGATCGAGGGGAGAGAGGCGCCGTTAACAGCCGTACCGGAACAGACGAGCGGGAGAAAGAGGCGCAGAAGTGGAGACGTGGGGGAACCGTTACACACGTGTCTACATTTCACCGTCTACCCATCTCCAGATTTACCGTGATTTTTTTTTCTGGTTTGTTGTTGAGGGGACTTTGACGTCTGCTCTTTACCCCCTTCCCGACGAGGCTGTACC
Source organism: Gadus chalcogrammus (assembly GCF_026213295.1). NCBI lineage: Eukaryota > Metazoa > Chordata > Actinopteri > Gadiformes > Gadidae > Gadus > Gadus chalcogrammus. The sequence continues at coordinate 17,015,122 of NC_079430.1, forward strand.
TCTCGGTTCGTTCTCGGTGGGTTCCGGAGCAGAGGAGAACCGGAGATCTGATTGAACTGATTCATCCTCAACCTCAACTGCGTAAAAAAAAAGAAGAAACCAAGCCGCGCGCTCTTCGGTGGTTTCTATGTGGCGCGCGCTTCTCTCTCGTCTCTCGCGACCGACCAGGGGTCTCTAAAAAGGAGATATAGAGGGGGATAAAAGCCCGTTACGGAGTCTAACACACCCGGTAAGTTCAACCTATTTTCCCCTCCCCACTATATTCAACGTTGGTTTCTTTCTGGATGCTCTGGCGTGTTCCGGGCTGCAGCTGCCGTCTACGCACACACAAGTTGATGCGAAACGCCTGCATGCACCGAATCGATGGCTCGGCACTGTTCCGTACCCCAGGTAGGCCCCTGTCGTCGGGGTTTAAGAGGAACTGTGTGACGTCAGTGATCTGAAATAAAAAGGGATTCGTCCTTATGCGAATAAATGATGCGATATTAACCACTGGCCTCGAACCCCGGTCTTTCGCGTGGAGTGGAGACGGCGCGCTTTGCGCAACCCTGCAGATCTATGCGCTCAGCAGACGGTGTCTCGGAGCGTTTTGAAAGGCAGGTTAAGCGGTGAGGAAAGCGTGTGCGATTTCAATAGCTGACACTGAGCACACTGGCACAAATCATAGCCTACAGCTTTGCATCACAGGGGTGATGGTGGTTGTCTGCTAAATGCCCACCACCGCCGCCGTCACCAGCCACCACCAGAAACATCTCGAAGGACCCCCGCCAGAGAAACCCTGGTGGGGATCTCGTCTCCCAGTCCTCCTTCATGTGGCTTTGCGTTAGAAAAAACCTATGCGAGTGTAATCGACATGAGGCTAAGCTACATTTGGTATTACGTGTACCCTGCCTGCGTATAATAGGCTACCTGTATGTTCCAGAAATACTCCGTACCACGTTGGATCGGACATGTTCGACTCGGATCCTACTTTTTTTTTGGTTTCTTCTCACATTTTCTGCGTTTGCTTGCGTGATTAACCCTGTCACCTAGAAGCACCCATAGGAGCCCGTTTAGTGCTGTCGCTCGGGATCTTACCTCGGTGAGCTACCTGTCCGTCCGCGTACACGCACACATGCACACGCATTAGAGAGAGCGACAGAGAGAGATTTTCATTAATCCCTCTGCATTGGGGCGTCTGTCTTTTCCTCTCTGCCAGTCTCTCTCTCTGCCTCTCTGTTGCTCTTTATGAATTCACTTTGTTTCCTTTGCCAAAATCTATTTCGAACTCGACCAACCCAAAATATCCCGAACAATATTTTCAGAAGTAGATGTGTATATCTGAATGGTGATGTGATCTCGTCATGCGCACGTTTGTGGTTATACGGCCGTTCCAACCGTGCGTGCCTTTGTGTGCGTGTGTGCGGGAGGGTGTGTGTGTGTATGAGTGTGCGTCCGTTTCCCATTTCCGGTGAAGTTGTGATCAATGCGTCTGGTATGGCTGTGTTGGAAGTGGAACACAACGAGGCCCGTTCAAATCGGAATGACTCATCAAGGAGAGCCATTCAATATGAGACACCACGCTGCATAAAACACAGAAAACCACAACTGGCCTTAACTCCAGAAGACGGAATTTGCGCACACATTAGATCCGATATTTGATTGGCTGATCCGTTAATGGCCAATTTATGGTTCACAACCATTTGCATAATCATGGTGGGGTTTAATATGTTGTTGGCTAATCTCTACACATATGTGATTCAATAAAATTACCATTTAGAGATGTTGGTTGGTTAGGAGATAATGCTGGTACATTTAATGTTCGGTTGTATTTCCTCATTAAAAGAGACCTGCCTAGAGGCATTCTCGGTCTATCCAGTGTTGGTTTAATCAAACTTTTGCCTTCCTTTTCATTGTTAAATAAAAACCTCTCAAAAATAGATCAAAAGTTTTTGTGTAGCTGTCAACAGCAACTCTGTAAACGATCTCATTAAGGCCTCCCCACTCCGATCTATGGACCTACCATTGACCTTCCTTGTTATCACTTAGAAATAGTGTTTCAAAACACATAGACAACAGATTCAGACGTTTTGTGTATTTTGGTGGTTTGCTGGCATGAGGATGAAGAATTATGACAGGTTGCTGATTTATATGTATTATAGGGAATTACAGCCTGTACAATATTTCATGGCGTCGTTTTTTGGGGTAAGATATTTGCCAGTTGGCAAATGTAATTGCCATATTGAGGTGTACTATATCACACAAGTGCCATCCTGTAATTATTATTACAATCCCCTTATCATTTTTTCAGTGGAAGTAATAACCTATTTGTTCCCTCACCAACATAAGACAGACAGTTGTGTCTTTTTAGGGAATCCAAAAGAATATCTAATTACGACGGTGTGTAACATCATTACATCTGCTGCAAGACTTTGTTGAGCTGTGTCCATTATTTGAGTCAGCAAGTTAGGCGCACACAAACAAACACGCACAAACACACACACACTAGGCTATTCATATCAATAAATAGCAAGACAATAGCATAATGGGGGGGGGCGCTTCAATAATCCCACTGCATTTTGTTAAAAACAAAATCAATAGAGCCATGTTCACAACAACAACTCATACACTTAAGAGCGTTGGGGGGGGGGCTGTGGTGAATTACCTATTGATCCCCTGCGAGAAATGACAAGACAATCGGCTCGATTGGTTTTTTTCCTCTCGTGCACCTGGGCCACAGCCTCGCGGAAGCTTCCGGAAGGCGTCCCCCCGCGCACGACTCGAGGCGTGGGCGCTTCGTATAAATCTCAACCTGGTAGCAAGTGGGCAGACAGGTTCCTGTGAGGCCCGCTAACAGGTAATAGTGTTCAGACGCAGCGGTGGAGGTCGACCGAGACGGAGGGCCGTAACTCTGCCTTCCAGCCGACGGAGAACAAATTGAAGAAGCACACGCGTGTGTGCTTTCTCTCAGCCGTGCCGTAACAATTGCAACAGCGAGATGCCTGCAGGGGGGGGTTGCTTCTTTCAATGCCGTTTTTCTTCCCCCCAACACAACAAAACCGAAATCCATGTGCACGCATTAACGCGAGTAAACCTATCACTCCAGGGTTGGGGGGGGGGAGGGGCCTGTGTGTCGGAGCATGTGCCCTTTCTTAATAGCTTGTGCGTCCTCCAATGAGCACGCTCACCCAATCAAAACAAAACAAGAAGCAGGCCGGCGATGAGAAAGGGTGTGGGCGTCGCCAGCTCCCGTTTGGTTCTGTACGTACGTACGGGTGTTTGTCTCGCCGTCCCCAGTGAACCGAGCTGAGGGATGCTCAGTGACGAGGCCGGGCGGTGGAAGGATACGGCGGCTACACGCATAAAACATCACAACTCCGCCGTTAGCCGCGGGATCCAGGCAATTAGGCAATGTGTTCCGAATCAATTATGATGGATTCCATAGGATTGGTCAGCAGGGAGAGAACGCCCACGTCGTGCAGACCATAATATTCCTGAATCACTTTAGCAGCTTGAAATGTTGCTTTTGTGGCGTTTAAACAGACTGCAACAAAGGGTTTTGCTGGAAGCACTACTGCGCTAAACCCAAAGGAAATTTACCTCTCGTAGTTGCGCAGGTTTGATTTCCACCTGTGGTGTTCAATACTATATGCTAAATTTCCCTTGCTTTCCACTGACAGCACTGTGTAGAGAGGCATTAAAGCCCATATCAATATATTCTGCTCTATATAATATAAGGCCCTATAGATCTATGAACCAATGAAGGAAAAGCAACAGGCGCACCGATGCTAGCTACTGCCAAATGTACAATTACAGACGCCTAACAAAACAATAGACTATTCTGACCGTATGTACATCCAACAATGGATTGTGCAAAGCGTCGCGATACCGCACTGATTGGATGCTGAGGCATGCAACATTGTGATTCACATCACCAAATACAGAGCTTGTGGTTTATCATCGGAGTTGAACTTGACGGGAACACATGCACATATCGCAGTTTTCAAACGCGAGTGGAAAATGAAGATGGAGGATGTATATGGGCCACTGCTGTGACGTCCATCTGTTCTTCCGTTCCGATTGGTACATAAAGATATAGCCCCTGGGTATGCAGATGAAGAGGTTCTAGTTAAATGTGCGATCCGGTACTGTGGAGACTACTTGCTTGAACCAAACAAATCACTCTTGTTTTGATGAAAAAACGCACCGGCACAAAACGCTCAAACACACACAGGGGAACACATCCGGGCACAAATCACCACATGGCCGACAGACCCACGCATGCACACACACACACAATGCTTCCCGTCCTGCCTCCCACACCATTCCAATCTCCACACTCACCCAGGCACAGACAATTTACACCAAGCACTCAGAGACGCACACATACTAATTATTCGGTGGCCAATCAGGCCCGTGTTGTGAATCATTCTGAGTCACTGAATAGAACACAGAAAGCCATCATGGAACCTATTTTACCGAGGCGGCGTATCTATCCATCTGCTCGCGGCTAGACGTGCAAGGAGAGAATAGAGAAGTGGGGGGGGGGGGGGGGGAGAAGGGCGGGAGAACGAAACTGAAACCGAGAAGCGAACCGTCCAAACCCATGAAATCATAATAAAGGGGTCCTAGCTTGCGTTAAATGCATTTCAGTGCCACGTAATGATTGATTCCGTCTACCGTAGGATCTTTATCCCCCGGCAGGCGCGTGTCCCCCTTGACCGGCTATATATTATTCATATAAATATAGATAGCTACGCATCCCTGCCCGCTGCGCGCACACACGGCGCATTTGCACCTGCAGATTCAATTCAACCCACACAACCCCTCACCACCCCCCCATCCCAGCCGCCCGACTTTGAGGGTAATACGGCTGGCTTGTCTTCCTCTCCTTTCCTCTGCTCTTGTCTCCTTTCCCCTTTCTCTTGTCCAGCCTTCTCCTTTACTTCTCTTTCACTCCCCCCTCCCTTCCCTTATCCCTTCTCCTGCTGTCTCCCTCTTTTCCTACCTTCTCTCTCGTCCTCCCTTCTCCTTACCCCCCTTCTCCCTTCCCCTGCCTTCTCTCTCTTGTCCTCCATTCTCTCCCTTGTCCCCTTCCCTCATCCCTTCTCCTGCCTTCTCTCTCGTCCTCCGTTCTCCTTACCTCTCTTCACCCTTCCCTCATCCTCTCTCCTCTCTCCTCCCCTCAAAACACGTCTTTCATTTTCAGCCATGAGCTCTACAAGGAACATTATGCAGATTTCCCCCGTCTTTTCTTGGTCAAGAGCTAGGTGTGCGATTATGTTGGGAGAGAAATGTGCGTCGGGGCGTTCGCTACGCCTTTGACCTTATCAGCATGGAGCCTTAAGCTGGATACCTTGGCTTAATTTTAATAGATGCAGCATGAGGTGTATTAGACCGGCAGAATGGGGGGGGGGGGGGGGGGGGGGGGGGGGGGGGGGGGGTGCAGGTGCAGCCTGCGTTTGTGCTAGGGCTGAACGATTAACCAAATTCAAACCGTATCACGATGCAATAGCACGCGATATTTATTGCTTATTTAGTGAGTCATACAGAACATAAGGAACTTTAAAAAGAAAAATCGCATTCTAAATCGAAATCGCAATATTGGTAGAAATAATCGCAATTAGATTATTTCCCCAAATCGTTCAGTCCTAGTTTGTGCATTGACTGAGCAGGCCTGCAAGCCCATGTTAGCTTTTATACTCGGTAGGGTTAGGGAATGCAGAAGGATGCCCTGGCTTGTGATGGAGAAGGAGGTGAATGTGGTGTCGTTTGCTTGCTAGATGTGTGGACAGGTGGTACCTGTGTGCAAAAACTAGCATCCATGCATGCATACACATTAGCTAGTGTATGCGTGTGGATGTTTTGCGTGTTTTTCGTAGGGGTTTTGGGTTGCCCCAAAACCCCTATGTCTGCAAAACCATGCAGACATAGGGGTGCATGTTTGCACACTAATAATGTTTAAAGTTTGTATCTCCCGCTATTTAAGGCTACACATCTAGGTGGGTGTGAGTGTTTTCTAGCGTTGGGAAGAAGAAAGGGTATTAAAAAAAAGAGATCCGTTTTCCTTTACTCAGCTCAAGGGCATGTCTTGTCCGATTCAGGGCTGAAAAGGCGAAGAAAGGGTTCCGCGGTTAATTTGCAACATTGATTTTGCATTAACGGTGGACTCGCCACTGATCCATGGCCATACTGGAGCAGATGTAAGCGAAAAAAAGGTTTACATCCCCAGTCGTGGCCGATGTTCTCACATGCACGCGCGCACACACACACACACACACACACACACACACACACACACACACACACACACACACACACACACACACACACACACACACACACACACACACACACACACACACACACACACACACACACACACACACAGTGATTCAAATGGATGTGCAAAAGAAGAAACGGCCACAAAGCAAAAGCACATTGTGCATGCACAACACATGCAACGAGTGTCACCCTATTTAATAGACTCTCTCTTACCTTGGACCAAATGGTAAATCGATGAGGTGAAGGGCAAGGGGAGTGGCAGCAAAGAACCAGCCTAACTAACCCCCCCCCCCCTCCCGGACACACACACACACACTCACACAAGAGGCTTACCAGACCACTCGGTCGTATTAAATCGTGGAGGGACTGCAGCCCGGCCCCGCATGGCAACGAGGGCCCCGGCAACCAACGATAGGCATGCATCGTTGATAGAGTGATAGAGCCACGGTGGATGGGGTGCACGGATTGATAGGGCTAGATAAGACAGTTAATAAGTTGTCTACACACACACACACACACACACACACACACACACACACACACACACACACACACACACACACACACACACACACACACACACACACACACACACACACACACACACACACACACACACACACACACACACACGGCATTGCAAAGGAGAAATGTTGAGGAAAGTAGGAAAACATTTATTCTAATGGCCGGTGGAAATGTCCCAAGAGGCGAGGTCAATAACAGCCGGCAGACACCATCAAAAGCTAGTGCAAAAAAAATAAACGGGATGAAAACGGGGGCATTGAACACATGCCTTTTGAAATGATTGGAGGAGGAAGAGAAGAAAGCGAGCAAGGGAAGTGAAGGAAGCAGGAGAAGCTGCGTACGTGGAAAAGGATAGAAGGGGGGGGGAAGTAAGTGGGAGAGGAGAGTCCCGAGGTGGAGGAGCAAGTGGAAAAGCCTTCCGAGCCTTATTACCCCCTAGATCAGAATTCCCAGCGAAGCGTTCCTACAACACACAGGCCAGTCTCCTGAATAAGGAGGCAATTCTGCCGTGCCCTACTTTCCACTCGTGCCTGACCTTTATGTCGTCCGCCCGGTCTTACCAGCGCGAGTGTAATGCCTACTTCCCCGCAGATACAATACTGCCTTGTTACCGCTTAAACCGCGGACAGCCTCATAAGCATCCCCCACGGGCAAATGTCTCCAAAGGAAAATCAAGTTGTTTTTTTTCCTCATATTCTTTCCTCCTCAGCTCGACCAAGCTGCTTAGATCTATCTTGTTTTCTCGTCCGCTAAGCGCTATCTGCATACCAAACCCTTGCCGGTCTCTTGCAGGACATTTCAATGACGTGCGAATGACTTGAGATTCTCCACCAATCACCCGCCGTTTGGAGCCTGTCAGTGCCACACCAATTCGGCAAATTCCCCCCGGTCTGGAACGCCTACGTCAATGTTTTGATTCCCAAGGGGCGTTTTCAAAAGACGCAGTCCAAAAGGCCTCTGGACGCTGGAGTTGGATGGACATGCAACCAATCTGTTTGCCGGAACGTATGACACATCGGCAGCAGCTGTCGTGCTGCGTTATGAAAATGCTTCAATAGCGTTCCCATAGGGCGATCCTCTGAACTGTCATTTGTACTGAACCCGCCCCATATTAGATAATCGGTTGTCATTGGCCCAACCCACGCTGTCTTAAGAGGAGGAGGGAGGCCAGAGGCATAGGCAAGTGCAAATAAAACACAAGCTTGCAGATTCGTCTGGTTCCCAAGCTTATCTGTGCGCCCTAAGGGTTCGCGAGCGATATCTCGTCCTGTAACTAGTTTAAACGACTACGAAGTAATTTGGAAGATACTGTTATCCATACATTGAGTTTGAATCATTTGCGTTAATAAAAGATACAGGCAAGAGGCTCAGGGGGAATCCACAGCAGTCTCCGTACATAGAAGGGCATCGAACTCTTCAAACCTTTCTGTTTGGTATCTGATCATCACCTACTCTGTAGCTTGCCCCGCAGATACTTTTCATTAATGAGCAGTTATATGGGGGTTCTGGGGCCATCTTACCCTAGGATGCCTACATGTACACTGATGGAAGCAGGAATCGTACCCTGAACCCTTCAGTTTGGTAGTCGAACATTGTAACGCCCAGACCTGGGGGTTATGGGGGGTCTTACCCTATGATGCCTACATAGTGACCCCTGGAGCAGGAATCGTACCCAGAACCAGTTTGGTAGACGTAGCCCCAGATCTATTTGTAGAAGGGGAATGTATCTGGGGGTTCGAGGGCATACCGCTATGTATATCACTATCGCCATGACTACAGGTTGATTGCTAGAACCGAGAGGAGGTTCCAAGCCAGAACCTTTCAGTTTTACCTAGCATCAGACTCGACTATCCCGGCCCCCCCCCCGTGAACTGTTGAAAGACAAACAGCCCTGCCTGTCTTTTGCTGATGCATGGTGTGTCACGGCTCACGCTGAATTAGCACCGCGGAGATACCGTGACAAAAGCTCTTTGCTCTCCCGTGCACAATGATTCATTTAAAGTGGTCGTATCTCGCTGCGTTTTATCACCAGAATCCCAGGGACAGCCGGCCGGTGTATTCGTGCTACCAGCTTTTAGCATAGCGGATATTGCAGGGATATGATAATGCCTGAGCGTAATGCAGATACGACAATGAAATGAAATGCAAATCGGTGAGTCGATGGTAATTGTGAGGTGTTAGTGTTGCCAAGATATCTGAAGATGAGGGGCAATTTTTTTGGAACTACAACGCAATAGAACCACACAGCTTGAGCCATTAGTGTCTTGGCATATAGTGAGTCCTGCGAGTTATTAGATTTAACATATCAAATGTGTACACAGAGGAAAAGGCTAAGCTAAAAGTACACAGGCGTGGGGGACGTTCTCATCACAAACAACCAGCAGCAGATATTGGATTTAATCTAAAGTTAGCCTGGCAGTTATGATGGCGATATGAAAAGGACAAAGGCAAAGAGGCAGCGCAGGCTTGTTGTGATGATAAATGTCATGCTGGTTATGAGGTTCCTGCTGCCCACCGCAATAACACACGTGCTTATCCGTTCGGATCGGCAGTTTTAAAAGACCTTGTTTGTATATTTATATATAGTAAGATCAAGGTCGCTAACATTGCGGTACCATGGTTAACACAAATAGGATGTAAAAATACAAAAACAAAAATACAGAAATAAATCAAAAGACGAATCAAACCATTCTAACCCTGATTTAAAACCCTTACAATGTGAAAAAACTGTTGGCCAGGGCATTGTTGGAAAACAGATTTTAATCTCAATTCCTTTTTACCGGGTAAAATAAAGGATATTGACTGAAAACATTTTAAACACACAGCTGGTTAAACAGACAGGACATGCCTCTCATGTAATTCAAACACCAAAAACTGAAGAGACACTGACCCACAGGGCTGTTACTTTCTGATTCCGTTTCCGGTGCCTTTCGAGATGAGTCAAGTACCGGCAGGGGATTAAACGGCCCACCGTTTGAGGCATGGATAAACACAACAGAAGTGGAAAAGCCCCCCTACCCCCACCCCCTACCCCCCGGGCCCCTGGCTGTCAGGTGGGGCCCCTGTAATGGAAGGGTAGCTCAGGACGAGACGATCGAGAGGCGGGAGAGAGAGGCCCCCGGACGCCGGCCCGACACCTTGGGACGGCGAGTTATCTCCGTGACGGAGGGCCTTATCCTGACCTATAAAGGAGCTCACCGGCCCCACTCCCGTGAGCACATGCCACAGCACCAGCCGCCGCCGCCGCCACCGCCGCGTTGGAGCTGCGCCATCGGAGTGCTGGAGTTTAACAGGAAACCCAATTTCAAACCCTGCTGGGTACATTACCTGGGGCGGCTGATTCGATAGCTCTCACTCCCCGCCTCTTTTGCCTTTATTTCTTTTTTTCCTTTGGCTAAAAGCCCTTTTTTCCAGGTGTAGATTAGGGGCATCCATCTCTAAACTCTATTTGCCCCGGCGATATTAACAACATTCCTCTCTGTCCCGCGAACTGCGAGGCTAAACGCAAAGTTATTACCTCCTTAAAGTCGCAACACGCTTGGCTTTTGTTTACGGGCGGAAGGCGGTTAACTAGGTTAGGGCTAATTCCCGGCATTAATATTATCTTTACAGAATGTGTGTGATGGTGACAGCTTTCTTGGGGTATGGCGAGTGGAGGGGTGTGTGTGTGTGTGTGTGTGTGTGTGTGTGTGTGTGTGTGTGGTCCGTACAAAAGGTTAATACACCAGTATTGATGTGTTCCTTGGGTCCTATGGCAGGTCATTTTGTTGAACACAACCCCTCTGTTTTTACTTAATCTCTCTAATTCACCAAGTCCCCCTCATAGCGCGCTCTCTCTCTCTCTCTCTCTCTCTCTCTCTCTCTCTCTCTCTCTCTCTCTCTCTCTCTCTCTCTCTCTCTCTCTCTCTCTCTCTCTCTCTCTCTCTCTCTCTCTCTCTCTCTCTCTCTCTCTCTCTCTCTCTCTCTCTCATTATCGGCGACACCGTTACAGGCACATGGATGATTGGGGAGGGGGGGGGGGGGGTTCAGGCATAAAGATGTGGGCGGGGGTGTTACAGCCGGGGGGGCAGGAGACCACCGGCTGTAATAAGTTAGTACAGCTGGAGCGGTCTCCTTAGTCAAATCAGTCACGGAGCAGGGCCCTGTGAATAAAACGCTAATTCCTTATTTTACCGGGCTTTACCCTTAATGGATCGGCCCAATAGGAAATTACCTGTTCAACTGTTTGTGGATGATTTACAGACGACCGTGAGAGGGGCGTGGGGGGGTTCACTTAAACGATTCGGTGAAAGTGTGCCCATTCAGCATTTTTTTGTCAAACTTCGGAACAGGTGTAGCGGAGAGGAGAGGCGTTTTATTTTACTTTGCCGTCGATGAGGTGCTAGTCGGGGAGGTATTAGTATGCAGCCCACGGCCCGGTCCACACAGCCCTATTTTGCTTGGCCATTACCACATCAGACACGTTGCCAAATAAGATGTCACCCTGAATTCACTCGGCATACAAATTCCCCGCCGAAAGTTTTCACAGGTTTCTCCCCCCCCCCCCCCCCCCCCCCCCCCCCCCCCCCCCCCCCCCCCCCCCCGCCGTCTCTCACCAAATTACCTCCTCCCTCCCTCCCTTTTTCTCTCTCAACCTCACTCCTCCCTTTTCAACTCACTCCCTCTCTCTGTGTATAGAGGTTAGGTTTTGATAGTCGCTCAGGGTTTGTTTTCGTTATAATGTTTAACGACGGAGATAATATTACAGCCCTCCAAATAACAGTTAGGGAAAATCAGTTCGTAAAAATATAAAAAAAGTAAACACTGTCAAACAAACACTTCTGCGACGCACGGCGACCACTTGACTTGGCTAGGTTACAGTATCGTTGAGGCTGATAACGACGAGTCTCGAATAAACTAATGAATACATGCATCCGGCGAGCAGGGGTTAAGACCAGAACACTATGAAGCGGAATTACGAGGGCAGGCCAGGTTTCCAGGCTAGGGATTAGCTGCACCCGCTATAATGGAGATGGTTTCACCAGGGGAGGGAGGAGAGGGGCAAAGCTGTGTTTATCAGAATGCCCCGGGTGCATTAAAGAGCCATGTGCCTTTATACAAAGACTCCACCAGCAACCCCCCCCCCTACTCTCCTCCTCCTCCGTCCTCCCTTTATAATATAATAACCCCACGTGCACGCACACAAACACACACTACTGCATGCACAAGAGCCTACACACACAAACCCTAGTGCGTACACCCACACACAGTAGTGCGCGCAAACACAAACACTAGTACGCAGACACAAACACACACGTGTGCAAACACACACGTGTGCAAACACACACACACACACACACACACACACACACACACACACACACACACACACACACACACACACACACACACACACACACACACACACACACACACACACACACACACACACACACACAAGTACAATTCCTGGCCTTGTGTAGTTATGCCTGCAGTGGTATTTTTACGATTCGCGCTCATACAATCAATCTCTTAACCCGTCCATCCATCTCTCTCTCTCCTATCGCCCCACCCATCCACCCATCGCTCTATCCATCTCTTTATCTGTCTCTGTCTCCACCCATCCATATGTCCCTATCTACCCATCTGTCTGTCTAGCCAAATCAATCCAAAACTCTTTATATGTACTCGGTTGAAAAACAGCAAGCTTTCTTGACCGTGACCCTAGCTCGAATTCATGTTTCTTATTACCTTGAAATACCCTTTTTTTACCCTCTTTTACTTCAATAGTCGGTTTTCATTCGCCACTTATTTCCCCGCCTGTCATACACGACCCGGTTACCTCGGGGGAAAATGTTTTCCTGTGGTCCTCCTTTGTCGGCTGCCTTCTTTAAATATAGCATGGTGTGTGCGTGTGCGCGTGTGTGTGTGTGTGTGTACACCGAGTGCTCCTTTGGACCGTCACACCACAAGCACCATCAAACCATCTGTTCTGCGAGAGAGGCAGTTATGTATAACAAATTACATAGTGCACCCAATGTGCGGAGACTCCAGGGTAAAGTCTCTAGCAGAGTCGGGTCGAAGAAGTAAATAAATGGAGAGTAAAAAGAGAAAATACACCGTACCAAAACAAACAGATGTCATGAAAAAAACAGAAAAAACAGCATACGGTACCACAGAATGTCATTCGTTCCCTTTTTTTTCTTTTTTACCGATAGGGTACAATTAATAAAATAACGTTGTGGAATTAACATGTGTTGTTAAGGCTTGTTCTGTTCCGATTTTTTTCCAGGAGAGCTTAATCAATATTCGGTACTGTTAAAAAGATGGAGGCTCTCCTGAAAGCACAAAGCACTGGGCTGAGACGTTCCCCCACTTCATTAGTTGGCAATGGCAGCCATCAAGCTGGAATCAGTGCCTTTCTTTGAGCAGCCAGTTTGGGTTCTCAAGGGGTGATTAAAAAAAGGGGGGTAATTGGTTCTGAACCAAATAAAATACAAGCAAATGCTCATTGTTGCTTAGGAAAAAAAACCGAGGCTATTTGTTTCCAGTGATGTCCCTCCAGGTTTTAAAAAGAGGCAACACAGGCCTAGTCGTGTTTGTCTCACTTTGGATTCTTTTATCGGTGGGCTTAAAGGAAATGGTAAACCCCTGATGTCTGCAGGCGTTTGCCCAGGAGACAAATGCTTACATCCTATGAAGTCTCTCCATTAGGGACTTCTAATAAAGCGTCTTCTTAAACTCATAATACGCGGCTAATGTCAAGCCTGAGTGCCGTATCACAAGGTACAGATATGTCCCAGGAATGAAGCAGAGAAGGTCAAGCGCATATAAAGCCATGGTGTGGTAGCTTGTAGGCAGTGCGATATAAATGTCAACATGCATCAGTGTGCCTATAACAAATGTCAATGTGACTAAATCCTTCTCTTATGAAAATCCTGGACGGCTGAGCATTATCATATCATACTCACACTGCCCCCCCCCCTCCCTCTCTTCTCTTTTTTTACACAGGTTGGAATGGACTGGTTCATGGACTCTGGAAGCTAGTACCGCTGAATTAACGAGGACAGCCTTCATCAAAGGACTCTGGAATTTTCCGTGGATAACGTGTAAATGCTAATAACTGGACCGTAACTCCCCTGAGGTATACCAGTTTTTTTTCGGGCCATCATTTTTTCCCCTCCTCTTCCCCAGCCCGACTGCACCTTCCTCTGGGGCCCTTTGCCTGACTGCAGCCTTGGCCTCTGACACCGACACTAGCAGCGAGGACTGACTGATTGGTCATTATATCCAAGGACAGCAGCCAGACCCGAAGCCCCCCCAGGGGACCACAAACTGCCGTTGCTAGAGCTCGCTGTGGCGATCGGTCGCGAGGGCTGCAAGTCATTTGCCGATGCAGTCGGAAACAAATGATTCATTATTCGTGAGGCCAACAGTGCACACCACTTAGTCAACAGAGGCCAGTTACCGGCGGGGAAACGGGGGGCCAATATGAAGGACGTGTCATTTGCCGATCGTCTCCTTGTGGCCCTGGCCATGGCTTCCATCGTGCTGGCCACCGAGGAGAGACTTGATTGCCCCAAACTCTGCGTGTGTCAGATCAGACCGTGGTTCTCTCCTAGCTCTGTCTACATGGAGGCCCCCACGGTGGACTGCAACGACGTAGGACTCTTCAGCCTGCCGGGGAAATTACCGATGGACACGCAGGTGCTATTGCTGCAAACCAACAACGTGGCGAAGATCAACAACCCTTTGGATTATCTGACCAACATCACAGAGATCGACCTCTCACAAAATAACTTAACCTCCATCAGCGACGTGCAGCTGGGGAGCCTGCCTCAGCTTCTGTCGCTCCACATGGAGGAGAATTGGATACAGGTGCTGCCCGGGAGCTGTTTGGCTGAGCTGCCAAACCTTCAGGAGCTCTACATGAATCACAACCTCATTTCCTCCATCTCCCACACAGCGTTTGAGGGCCTGCACAGGCTGCTGCGATTACACCTCAACTCTAACAAGCTCAAGGTCATCAGCAAGGAGTGGTTCGAGGCCATGCCGAGTCTGGAGATCCTGATGATCGGCGAGAACCCCGTCATTTTCATAGACGACATGAACTTCAAACCCCTCATTAACCTCCGCAGTCTCGTTCTGACCAGGATGAATCTGTCGCAGCTGCCGGACGATGCGCTGGCGGGCCTCGACACGTTGGAGAGCATCTCCTTCTACGACAACATTTTCCCCGAGGTGCCCCACTCTGCCCTGAGAACCCTGAAGAACCTGAAGTTCCTGGATCTGAATAAAAACCCCATTGGAAGAATACAGAGGGGGGACTTTGTGGACATGCTCCATTTGAAAGAGCTGGGAATTAACAGCATGCCAGAGCTAGTTTCCATTGACAGCTTTGCCCTGAACAACCTCCCCGAGCTTACCAAAATAGAAGCGACTAACAACCCTAAACTGTCTTACATCCATCCCAACGCCTTCTACAAGCTACCTAGGCTGGAGACTCTGATGCTGAACGGTAATGCGCTCAGTGCCCTCCATAGGATTACCGTCGAGTCCCTCCCCAACCTCAGGGAGGTGAGCATGCACAGCAACCCCATCCGCTGCGACTGTGTGGTCCGCTGGATGAACATGAACAAGACCAATATCCGCTTCATGGAACCCGACTCGCTGTATTGTGTGGAGCCGCCAGAATACGAAGGCCAGCATGTTCGACAGGTGCACTTCAGGGAAATGATGGAAATTTGCCTGCCGCTTATTTCTCCTGAAAGCATGCCCGCTCGCGTCAAGGCACAGAACGGCAGCTCTGTGTCCCTCCACTGCAGGGCATTTGCGGAACCAGAACCAGACATCTACTGGATCACCCCGTCTGGTTCCAGGGTTCTTCCCAACACCGTGTCGGACAAGTTTTACATGCACCCCGAGGGAACCTTCGACATCTACGATATAACGGAATACGAAGCGGGGCTTTACACCTGTGTCGCCCACAACCTGGTCGGCGCCGACCTCAAGTCGGTCTCCGTGGAAGTGAACGGATATTTCCCCCAAGCCGCCAACGGATCTCTGGAAGTCGAGATCAAGTCGCTAGAGGCCAGGTCCATCGTGGTGTCCTGGAACGCCGCCCACGGCGGCGTGGCGCCAAGCATCAAGTGGTACACCCTGACGGACGCCAACCACCCCACCATGGCGTTCACTGCCAGGGTACCCTCCGACGTCCGGGTCTACAACCTCACCCACCTCAGCCCGGCCACCCCGTACAAAGTGTGTGTGGAGGTACGCGGCGCACACTCCAGCCACGACACCAAGTGCGTCAACGTCACCACCAAGGCGCTGGAGCGGCGAGTCCAGGACACGGCGAAGTGGGACACGGCGATGATCACCGTGTTCGGGTCCCTGCTGGCCATGGTGTCTGTGGCCTGCTTGCTTATTTACGTGTCGCTGAGGAACCGCCACCTTTACGGGGAGTTAAGGAAGTGCGAGTCCAAAGACGCGCTCACACCGCCGGAGGCCGCCGGCGTCTACTCGCCGTTCTTAACGAGGCTGTGGGTCCCGGGGAAAGGCATGCCGAGCGGAGTGGAAGTGAAAGCCACAGTCATAAACGTATCTGACAATGCCTTTTAGGAAGTTCGGCGAGAGGAGAGTACCACACGACTGCGGAAGAACAGACGAGGCCATAGGGGGAGAAATGAAAGACAGCTATTTTTTTGCAGGATTGTTCAAATTGCAACTCTCCCGCCCCCTTCCCTTTGGGAGTTCAAACTCAGATGTAGTGACGAGACGGATAACGGATTAGGGCGGAACAGATGGAATTGAATGACACACTCGCCCAAGTTTGAACTTTTAACTTCAGGAGATGGCTTTGCAACCGTTTCATCTACCCGAGCTAACATCGGCAGGACTGGGTTGGGCGGCGGCGGTTGGGAGTACTTGCTGTACTGCTAAAGGATACATTTCAGTACCATTCCCACAGAAATACAGACAGAGTGAGAGCAAGACAATGCAATGCTGAGCGGGCTCTTGTGTAATTGACTGTTAAATGTGTTCAGAGTTGTGGAACTGTCCGTGTGGTCCCAAGCAATACCGTCTGTGATTTGTCAAACATCCATAGACGAGTTAGAGAAAAACAGTAACTAGCGGCTGTCTATACCTGGAAAAGAGGGATTTAGTAGAATAGACGAATAACAGTGACTATGGTGTATACCTTTTGATGAAATATACCCCTTTCCCTCCCTCTCTTTTTTCTATTTAAAATGAGGATTCTTGAATTTTCATGGAAATATTGTTATATATTCTACTCTACTGGTGATGTAATGAGAATCCCTCTGTATCCATGCGGTTTAAATGGGTTTTAAATTGTAGGGAAGGAACCAACTGCTCTCTTGATTACAACTAGGCCTACATTAAGCTAAATGAAATTCAACTCTGGAAATGGGAGCCTGGAGAGGACATTTGCAGAAATGGCTGTTTGTGCTGCGTAGTTCTCATAGCAATGGCGGCTGGGTAAAATATGAAAGGATGTAAGAAATTAATCATATAAAGTTATATACATATGTAAAATTTGACTCTTAAAAAGGTTGAGATGTGTGGTGTTTTACCTCCCCCTTGAAGGTTTGGACGTGGTTTGTTATGCCCCGGTAAGTGCCTACAACGCGGACGACATGAAGTCAACTGAAAACAAAAAGAAAGGACGATAATTAAGAAATGTTGAAAAACAGCAAAATATGGCCATGTCATCACTGCAGAATCACAAGCTAATCTCCAGTAATTCTAGTGACAAAAAAATACTTCAGCGGTATTTTTAGCATACATATTTTAAGAAAACATTGCGTTGTTGCTTTGGGTGTAAAGTTAAAAAGCCATTTTTATATTGACTGTACTATATGTGATCAATGGGCACAACAGACTTGGGAATCGTGCTAAAAAGAATAAATGTGATTGTTTCTTTTACAAACAGTTGATGCCTTATTGTCTGTGAATTTCTGATCAGTTGTCGGGCACAAAAGCATAAAAATGCTATTTTCCAACCATTTCTTAAATTCAAGGTTCATCCTTTAGAAGGGGCCGTTACATGAAGCGATTTGTTACATGAAGATCCCGTGTTAAGTGGTTCTTTGACAGGACCATCACTAACACTATAAGCTAGCGAGAGAGAGAACACTTTAAAATGGCTGCCCCTGTGTCCTATTTCTAGAAACACCTGCCTTAAGAGTGACATGAGGTGTGGGAGTTGAGAAGGGGGGGGGGGGGGGGGAGGCCACTTGGCAGATGTGAAGTGAGTACCACTTCATGGTCGAATAGTTGTCCTAACCTGTGACATGAACAACAAAGAAAAGGGAGGGGGGTAACAAAACACCCTCTGAACTCATTAAGCAGCTCATTAAGGACGCGTTTGTCCTTCAGTCCTGATCTGAATATAGCCGCGGTACAATCTCGGTCACATAGTGCCCGCCTCTTTTATCCTTGCTCACCCAGCCTCGGCAAAAAGAAAAAAAGCCGCTCTACACCCAACAGCGGATGAAGAGAAAGGGAAACAAGCAACGGGATTCAGATTCAAGAGTGAAGGGATTTTAAATATTTTTCATTACGTAAGTTGACTGCGTTTTTTTTTTTTTTCACTCCATTATGCAGAAGAAAAAAACAAAACAAGACATGATGAATAGATCTCAGGGACGCAGTGGAATCATCAAGAGGGTACACGGCGCTCTCTGCACGAAGGCCGGGCCGTCAGCACCACGGACAGAGCCTTTTAGAGTGCGCCACTCGGTCAAAGACAAGAGAGAGGGTGGTTCAAAGTACGACGCGAGGCAGGGGGTTCTGCTCCTCAGGCAACACTTCAGTCCTCCCATGTTTCTGTCTTCGTCCGCAGGCCGCTCCTGGGTAAGTGTGCAAGCAGAGAGGCTGTGCTCTCGTGACGGATGCACTCACAAATAAAATCACACACTCAAAAGGGCGATGACGGACAAGGACACTTACACACTAACAAAGTGTGGGTTCATTTGGAGACCAACTAGAGCCGATTCTCAAATGCATAGTACAAGGGTAGACACTCACACACACACACTCACCCACACACACAAACTAGCTAGTGTTATGTTCACTGTCTGAGAAAATAAAAAAACAGCAGTACCGCAGCATGTACCATGCAGCCTTGGGTCCATTTGTATTCATGTCTGTCCGTCTTCAGAGAAAGAAAACCAGATGGCAGCACAAGTACTATATAACTCAGCGGTATTCGCAGGCAGAAGCTCATGGGTATATTGGGTTGTTTTTTTGTGGGGTTCTTTGCGGACAACAATGTGATTTGATTACATCCTTGGCTGAATAAGCTGAATGCGACCCAGAAACTAATTTAGCCGGCTGTCCCTCCCGATCGCATACGTTTCCACCAGCTCTTTATCTCACCGGGTTCCCCCTCTTGCGATTTATTCTTTCTCTTCCCTTCCCCTCTCTTGCCTCCGACTCTAATGCATTCTGACTAGCAAGGATTGTAAAGAATATAGGTGCCTAGGCCCTTTTGTCGTCGATATTCTTACATGGGATGTACCCTATATCTAGGGGAGAGGGAAGAAATAACCCTCTATGGATTTAACTGGAATCCCACATGAAAAGAAGTGGGGAGTTGTCACCACTTAATCCATAGGGAGGGTGATGAAGAGGAGGAAGAGGAAGGAGGAGGAGGAGGAAGGCTACTTGCTGAATCTTCACATATTTCAAATGTTTATGCCTACCTTGTTCCCTCGAAAAAGAAAGAGGAACCCACTGCAATGAGGCTGCTACTGTGGGAACGTGTACTGTACGATGCCTTAGTGGTGGGCGTGAGTACACTGGTTATGTATTCATTTTAATTTTGCCCCGGATCGTTGTCAAACAAGCAGCCGTGAAGTGGTGGGGGTGAGGTTATAAATACACCGCAGTGCGTGCTTCCTCTTCTTTACTCTGATATGCGTCAAGTTGGAGATGGAGACACTGGCATGGGCATTTAATAACGCGATGTAAACACCATTAAAATACATTAAGAAGCAAATGAAAGTGAACGATAATGATGATGGCAATTTTATGAGGCAGATCAATGAGTGAATCAAAAGTGTAGAATTATTGTCTTTTCATATGAAAACCAACCATTGCTTTCTTTCTTGGAGCGTAGAATTACGCAGTTTATATAGAAGAGATTCAAGATTTTGAAATGAAAGAAGTCGACCAATGCAGCAACAAGTATTTGCTGTATTTTATGCTCCATATTCCAATGAAGCATAAAAAAGCAGACAAAGACAAGTGAATTCCTCTAGCTAAATGTCAATTATTTTTAAGATAGCCATATGAGCCATCAACTGTCTTCCAACAGTATCACCAAACAACTAGACATATCACCACATGTGCATCTCTGAAGGAAATGCCTGTGGTTGCGTGAGCCAACTCGTAGTGGGCACAATATTCCGTGCGGATGCTGACATGCTAATGCTAGCAGGGCTAATGAGAATGCATGCCAAGTTCGAAGTCCCCGGGCCGCTCTAAAGTGGACTTGTGATTTGATCGAATAATGAGGCTGAATTTTTTTTTGGGATTGTGAGTTATGGCAAAATTAAAAAGAAATCGTAGGAATGGTGCATTGTACCGATATGTGCAATGCTTTGCAATGGGCTAAGGTTTTATGCATGCAACATTGTAGGAGGAGATCATTACCTAAAATGAGGCGGAAGAATAATAATAAAGAGAAACATGATTAACAATAGTGTGGCCTGCTTTGCAACCTATAATATCATGTATTAATGTTAAAACATGTAATAACATGTATTAATGTTTGGAACATGTGAATCTGCAAGTAACAATATCGATGCATTGTAAGATTTTTGTACACGTTGACCTAAATAATGTATTTCCTAGAAGACAAGTAAACCATCATATGTGCATGGTAAGCTGAGCCTAGTCTATCGTCAGTGAGCCAGCGTGAGTGCCCTGTGAAATGCCATCACGGACATGCATTGCTGTGTATCCCTTGAAAAGTAGAGACAGAGCGTCACACTAGATTTGCCATGGCTCATCAGAAAGCAGTCAAAAGCCATTTGAGCGTGCATCTCTGCTTTGTCTGGCCTCGCTCTTGGTTTCCATTTCCATTAGCATCGCGCTCCGTACTGTAAGCATGTAGATGAGCAAGATGTGCCTTCACATGTTTCTTCTGTTTTATATATTATGTATAATTCACTGTCACTAGCACTACACTCGCAGGGCAAGCTTGAGGTACGGAGACATTCTCTTTCTCTAAAAAGAAAACATACACATATGTTCCATCCTCCCTAAACTGTATCAATGGTCTGGTCGATTGTATTATTGGCGAGGCTGTGTAGCTAATGGCACACTATTTCACGAAAATAAATGCCTCGCGTTGCAAGCTTCTGCCTGATATCTACTTGCACTTCACTCAATATGCAATCCACACTATTGTTGGCCCTCCATTCATAATCAACAATGTTCCATCGATTCAATTTCGTTTTTTTACGTTTCTTTGTGCGTTAATGCCTCACAGGGCATTAGCCTACTCAATTGTCATAGGTGGTATGAGTAGCCGAGCATGCTAAACAGGGAGCTACTGGACAATAGCTTTCTGCAGCTACGGTGCGGTCAATGAAAATCAAACCAGGTTTAGTATGACCCACAACAAGGGCTTTTCCTCTAATTGGTAGTCCCATTCCTGAATAGACAAAACATTTCCCGAGCCTATTGATTGACTGCTCTCTCTGGCTCTCTATTTTGTTTATTTCTTCGGCGTTGGTTTGTTAGGGAGAATGCGTGCAGCTGGGGGTGCATATCCCCGATCAATGCCAGGACTAATGAGGTATCCACACACTGCATGACAGCTGATTGGAATTGGTAAGTGAAAGGGAGAGAGCGTGAGGGGGGGGAGAAAGGGAAACAGGAAGTTTCCGGATGCTGCCAGGGCTTAGGACATTGAGGAACACCCATCTGCTAGCAGAGGAGGCGCAGGGATCCAAGTGGAGATCCATGTGGGGAAAGATTCGTCTCCGTTCCGCTTGTTAGCTTCGATCAGAAGCATACTTTCAAGCAGATGCTTATTATCCTCAAAATGACTCGGAGAGGAACCGTCATGGAGTACTGCCTCCTGCATGAGTTGTGGAGCAATCATTCTGCAGCATCCACCGATTCCAGACCAATGGTGGATAATTGGTCAGACTTTTCCAAGATTTGTACATGGAAACAGAGTAGATGTTGCGGACAAAGTTTGCTTCACAACATGCATATGAAGCAATCCCCTTTTCATATTAGCAAATAGTCCAGCATGACAGTTTCTGTAAAATCATGAGGTATCATTTCTCATGGATGCCCAGTGTTGCATTGCGTTCGATGAATCAGCATGCTGTAGTTTTTAATTGAACTATAGACTACTGCATTTCCCCAGTCGTTGCCCAAGTTAAGATTTGCGCAATACAAGCGAAAAATAAAAAGCTAACCAAGAAATAAGGAAACTTGCTGAATTCCTTCAAGAAATTCCTTTTTATTTTTTTTTAATTTCCCAGCAAAAATAATTAAGGTTCAAGTACTTATTATTTCTTGACTCCAGGCTGATAGTCGGGAGTTACAGGAAACTTAATTGGCCTCACTGAATACAAAAGAACAGGATGACAAAAAAAAACGATCTAATGACTTTTTTTTCTACACTGGCATTGTGGGCCTTTGCAATGCTTTTGGCAAACTTTAATGAAAGTAGATACATTCTTTCAAGTGTGCATTGCTACAGGCTGTTACCTATCCATCAGCAAACGAACATCCAGAAGCTAAGTTCATGTATTGTACAGGAAGTTCTTTTTTTAAAGTTATGCAGGAAACAAACAACAATATGTACTATAATTAGTTTAGTATATTCGGCTGATTTTCATGCTAACTACTTTAGTTACACGTTCATATCCCCTCAGTTCAGTCCACTTCTTCAAGAGCCGTTGGAAGGCTGATGAATTAACAAACCTGTAGTAATATACGTTATTACTCACAGCCAAAAGAGCTCTTTTTTAGAAGTTAACATGAATAACTCGCTTGTAACAACACATGGTTTGGAGGGATTTTTATGGACCGTGTCTCTTCTGCCGCCCTTTGAATCCCTTGACATGTGTGACTGGCCCAAACTAGGCCCATGTGACAGATGTCACGATGAGTATTTGTGTAGTAATAACCTGGGATGCGGGTCCCTTGGCTGACACGGGGGCCCCATAAAGCATTTTGTGCGCGTCTCTTCCAGCTCAAAGGGTCTTACTCTTTGATGTAATGATTGCAGCATTGAGTGGCGAAGAGAGACAGAGGGGAGCGAGCCTGAGAGATACAGGCGGACAGCGCGCGAGAGAGAGACGGATGAAAGGGTTTTATTAGATTGGGGGTGGCGGGGGGGGGGGGGGGGGTCAAGGCTCAAGAGTGTCGTTGTGTGTCCGCCCTGCAAAGACACCGCGGCGGCAATCACGGTGGCTTTGGTTAGCGTGCAATATGTTTTCCACCCGTATAGGTCCAAGTTTATGGACCTAATAACAGCGACGGCGATTGGCATGCCAAGCTTTATATGTGTGTGTGTGTGTGTGTGTGTGTGTGTGTGTGTGTGTGTGTGTGTGTGTGTGTGTACACTCCAGTCAACAAATGGGCACAAATCACACGCACATGTCTGGATGCTTATCAGTTGTGTCTGCCGCGCGGGCCTAGCTGCTAATTAAGCTAATCACTAACCAAAATGAGTTTTGTGTGCGTGTGGCTGCTACTGTGTGTGGCTCATTATCCATTTTGCTGTGCTGTCTGTTCACACTGAGGCTTGCGTTTGTGTGCCCGGACACACACACACACACACACACACACACACACACACACACACACACACACACACACACACACACACACACACACACACACACACACACACACACACACACACACGGCTACAGTCTACCATCAATCAACAACCAAACCACCCATTCCCCCACCCTCTCCTCTGTGTTTCTAGACAGTGTCTCCATGGATCTGCAGTGGTGCCGTGTGCTGTATAGTATCGCGCTGTCGGATAATGCATAAATGTATTCCTCTTTAGTTCATTACACGCTTCTATGGCACCGGGAATAACATTAACCAAAGCCTACAGCTTGATCTTCATTATCTTCCCCACGGGTGCGTCATCCAGCTCTCTCACTATTCTATCTGCTTTTCCTCTATCCTGCTCTCTTTTTCTCTTGTGAGTCTCTCTAATTCTTGCTCTTCCTCCTCGTCTCTCCCCCCTCTCATTTGCTCTCCTCCTCCTCCTCCCCGATGCCCTTTTGCCAGCTCTCTTCTATTGTTTGCAGCCTCCTCATCCCTTGGTAAGAACCACAATTCCAAAGCAAAACCCTCATTTTCTTTGACCACGATCATACAATAGCTACTCTGCAATACCCTTTCTCTTCCAAACCACTTTCCTATCCATCTATAACAATATCTAAAATAGAAATCTGTTGATCAATCTAGCTAGAATATATAGAGCAGAAAGAGAATAGAGAGCAAAAAGAGAGAGAGAGAGAGAGAGAGAGAGAGAGAGAGAGAGAGAGAGAGAGAGAGAGAGAGAGAGAATGGAATAAGAGTTGTTGTTCTTTCTTACTTATGGTCATTTTTTTAGCAATTTCAATGATTTTGATGCGCATGTTCCATAATACTAATCTAAAGTAACAATTTGTACCGATACTGAAAGTTACGAAGAAGAATTAATTATCGTCCATATGCTCCCTAACTCTTGGCTTCATACATTTGGCATATGCTGTGTCCTAAGAAATTTACAGCAATTCACAATGTCATTCATGAGCAGACAGCCTACGCATTTTACTTAAAGATGAAGACAGGTCGACAGGGGACATCGGGATTAAATGTTCCGATCAATATTCAACATGGAATTCACAACGATAACCGTCATAGGAAGCGCAAAGGACCGATCCTCCCCATAGATGTGCAATATGTCCCTGTTGTGAGGGGTTACAGTATATCCAGGACATACGGTCTACGGACCAACTTAAAATTGGATGCATAAGTTCTTCACTTTGGTCTTACATTCCCCGCTCGTACCCGAGTAAGACGAGGAATAAGGTCAAGCTCTCATCGTTGGTTTAATGACTGACCCCCTGGGGCGGGGCGGTGTATTTTAGCAGCCCAAACTGCTGACGGAACACACCGTTGCCCACCCCTAACGGTGCGTTTTTATAGTAAGTAGGTGAAGACATTCTCACAGAAAGGTTATTGTTAAAGGACATTCCTGAGATAATGAGTTAAAGGCAATGTTGGCCGGATTTGGGATAGGTCAAAGAAATTGCACTTTCACTAGGCAAAACAATGACGACATCGCCAATTATTTTTCCGTCAAGCCTTTTCCACTGCCTTTACCGAGAGGAAGTTACAAGAATGCACGTCAGTGATGGCTAATTAGTCCAAGTCTTTAAGAAGACGTTCATTTGAGTCTTTGACACGCTATTCGTTATTAAAGAGCAATACCTTTTTGATCAAGTTGATGCAGGCAGACAGGTGGAGAAGCACACAGGCAGGCAGGCAAGCAGGCGGGCAGGTGGTGACGTAGCAGGCAGGTGGTGACACAGCAGGAAGGCAAGCAAGCAGTATAGCAGGGATTAAGCAGCAGGCAGGAAGCAGGTGACACAATCCAGGCCAACCAAGGAGTTTAGATCCAAAACTATTTCAACAAAGTCCTTAAAGTCCTCAAACGTACACAAACTATAACTTTTCTAATTAAGGTTTGAATAAATCAAACCAAACTTAAAATATTGAGCATAAGTGGTGAGACACACAACGTCCTCCCATATGATCTTCTTTTTATCAAACAAACGAGCCATCAGAAGCACATGTGCAGAACCCCTTTGTAGAGTCAGGTAGTCCTTCAAAATAAGAGTCTCTGGACTTCCTTTTGCCAATTCAGGTCAGTCACATTACCTTCAATAATCTTTAAAAAATAATTTGTTCCTTTTATTTTTCCTGTAAACAATAATAAAGTGCCATTCAACGATACGGCGGTTTTAAATATAAATTAAATATGTCTCGTGCAATATTAAATGGGTGCAGTTAGGGGTTATACATCAGGGTCTTGGAAGCCTCCAGGTACATTAGGGAATCAAACTGTTATTAACCGTTTTTTTGAATCCCTGTGTAATACTAGTCCAGTGCTGAGAACAGAGTCCTCCAGGCTCATAGCCAATAAGGAGTGATTGCTCTTCCCTTGGAAAATAGCAACGACTCTGCAGCCTCGTTCCGGCTTGAGGTAAAGGACATTCTGCTTTACCACCGCCACCTCCGCCACCACCACCGCCACCACCTCCTCCACCTCCCCACCCACCACCAGCACCTCCCCACACCACTCACCCACTAACCATCGCTTCAATTATGGCTTGTAATATTGAGCAAGTGTCTACAAAACCATCGGAGGCTTTTGCGGTTAGATAAGGACGTTTAGGAGTGTGTGTTTTTGTGTGTGTGTGTGTGTGTGTGCGTGCGTCAGAATCAAACAGGAACGAAGTGTAATGAACTGTGAGAGGAGAAGGGGGTGATCAATCACTCTAAGAACAAAGAAGACCTAAGCCTCGAAACAGTGAAGAGCCAAGATAGCAGAAACCTCCCCCAAGAGCTACCTCACACAGACAGAGTGGCAGTGGTAGTGTTGGATTTGTGTCAGTGTGTCGATCGAGATGTTTGTAACAGGCACACGGGATGCACCCAGGCCCGGCTGGCCCCTACTCCGCTGTATCAGGACACAATGAGGGCCAAGATAGGCCAGTCCTGGTTCAGGTTGGGCTTTCGGCTGAAAGGTTCTTGGTTCGAGACCCTAAGCTGAGCAGTCTACCTGTAGGCATCCTTCAGTACAATGCTTATCTTGAATTCATACATATACATAATTTTTTTCGTTCATCGTCACTATAAAGGTAGGGTGATACGAAGACCAGCGCCAATCTGTCTTGTCTGTACACACACACACACACACACACACACACACACACACACACACACACACACACACACACACACACATTAAGATGTATAACATGTATGTCATAAATCTAAAGAATCGAAAAAAGAAGATTGAAGAGTCACTCAGTATGAGTGTTTACAGCAGAAAATATCATGTGTTGTTTTTGTAAGTGGCTTCTGGGCAGTTTATAATTTAGAAGTGTGCAGACGGTTGCGCACTGGGAGTAGGATGGTAAATGAATCCTTCAAAAATATAGCTTAAGCAAATTGACTGCATCTATACCACGCCTGTCTGGCATATACTTACAA